>NC_088242.1:27503954-27803954 GCF_036934945.1 Oncorhynchus masou masou
CCTGCCATATGAGTTCTGTTATACTCACAGACATCATTCAAACAGTTTTAGAAACTTCAGAGTGTTTTATATCCAATACTAATAATAATATGCATATTAGCAACTGGGACTGAGGAGCAGGCCGTCTACTCTGGGCACCTTTCATCCAAGCTACTCAATTCTGCCCCTGCAGCCATAAGAAGTTAACACCCGCCCGCTTAACCCGGAAACCAGCTGCACCACTGTGTCTGAAGAAAACAAAGTTCAACTGACGACAGAGGTCAGCCTGCAGGCGCTCGGCCCGCCATAAGTAGTCGCTAGAGCACGATAAGCCTAGTAAAGCCCCCCTCTCCTAACCCGGACTATGCTGGGCCAATTGTGCATGCCCTATGCGACTCCCTATCCCGGCTGGTTGTGATACAGCCCAGGCTTGAACCCGGGTCTGTAGTGACACCTTTAGCACTGCGATACAGTGCCTTGTACCACTGTGTCACTCGGGAGGCCCAGTCCAATGATTTTAACCCGTTAGTGGCCTTAAAAAATAAAATAAACATTTGTCATTTTACTATTCGCCTCCCCCGGAGTTTAAGGCCTTAACTAGGGTAGCACATTGCCAGGCTTGAGTTTTAAAATTCTCATTACTCTTTTCTTGACTTTTAATTTGGGGAGAGTGGAGGAATTATAACTTTGGTTAGATATTCACTCCCCCGTCACTGATACAGACCATACAGAGGACAGCCCAGCATCGTGTTGAGGGTTGTAGACGGGTTGGCTGACATTGCGAAAATGATGCGTGCATCGATGTGGCTGGAAGGCCTAAATTGTTATGATTCTGAACGGTCAGATAGCTAGCAACAATGACAAGTTGCAATCTGGGTGGCTCGTTTCAGCTTGTAACTTGTTAACCCTTTGACCCATACAATCACTTATTTGTGATCAATATTGAGTGGTACCTGCAGCGTACGATCTCAAATACGTGATTGGAACAGTAGCAACATAACGTATGACACCATTGTTGTTTGAACAGCATCTAAATATTTTTTTGTACTGATGGAAAGTAAAGGTCTTAAAAGGTCAAATGGAGGAATAAAGTTTATTGTAAAAGATAAAAGCAAACTTCATCATCCAAGCATCACACGGAACACATCCGCAGCTCAAACTCATTCAATAAACCAGTCTAACACAAGTTGGCGACCTAACAGCTAGACTAGTTTACAATATACCACATCTCTGGCGAGCACAAAAGACGAATGTAATGTTTAGAAAATAAATGCGTGTCCGCTAAGCTAAAAGCAGCTACATTCTTTATGATGGCAGCCATGTTTTTTTACACTTTGCAAGAACTCCCTAATCCCAGAAGGCGACTTCGCTATAATGCCGCATTCAAAACTGGGAAATTGGAAATCTCCGACTTCAGTGTGTTGAAAACCACTGGGAACTCTGAAAAATAATGAGCTCCGACTGGTGAAAATTAGATTTGAACGCCGTACAACTCGGTGCCTCTTTCTAAAGCTCTCACTTTCCGACGTGAAGGTCATGATTTTACCTTGTATTTTTCCGAGTTCCAAGTTGTTTTGAACGCGGCATAAAACGCAAATAAACAAAGTCAGATGGTTGCACCCATTGCCCAGAAAATATTATGTTAGTTTGGCCACTAATCAGCACGAGCTTGTTACCAGAGAACATGACAAGTTTATAGTTTTTGACCAATCACAAAGCAAAAAAAAAATGTTATCGCCTCATAGATCATCACCCAAATACAAGCCTACTGCCTAGCCGTAACACGAACAGGGCTGACAGATTTGGTTGAAACTATTTTAGTGGCGTTCATTTAATTTGTGGGGGGTTTCAGTGCAGGTATCGTGGGGGGATATGATGGAGGAAATATTACTATGATGGGGTTTATCAATAAATGGGGGGCAAACACAGAAGTTTGTAAACTATAAATACACTGTGTACTTAGTCATTTTTAAGTACACAGTATATTTTTAATTTTACCTTTATTTAACCAGGCAAGTCAGTTAAGAACAAATTCTTATTTTCAATGACGGCATGGGAACAGTGGGTTAACTGCCTGTTCAGGGGCAGAACGACAGATTTGTACCTTGTCAGCTCGGGGGTTTGAACTCGCAACCTTCAGGTTACTAGTCCAACGCTCGGTTACTTGAAGTTTTGGAAGGAGAATGATAACTGACCCACAACATTCATCCCCTTAGATTACACCAAAGCTTAATCCTGTCTAGCTCCATAGTTTACAATAACCCATTATATCTACATCCTTGCTTCACTCATGCCACGTTCTCTGCATACAACATAGCTGATTAGACTTATGCACCATTCAATCTGATCGCCTGCACAAACTACCTCACTTTGTTGCTTACATGACTGTCCACCACCCTGTTCTCATTCTCCTCGACCAGTCTAAAACCTATCCAAGCCATAATACTCAGCGCATTTAAGAAATATCTTCTTCGCTTGGTGACGAGGCAGGCCTCTGTAGGCTACATGTCCAGTGGTGATAATACGTTGACATGGTGATGAAATGTAGCCAGCCTAGTTTTTCCAGGGGAGAATAAATTTGTCATTTTTAAAAACGAAGAAAAAGTATTTAGGATGTCAGCCTTTCCCGGCCTTAGACATGTTCGGCATATGTGCTATATGTGCTCATACCACGCTCTCACTTGTTGTATGCCGCTATTGTATCAAATACACCTGATTTGCTGCCTCAGGTTTCCCGCCCTATCTCACACGCAGCCCCGCATACAGGCTAATACCAAAGCCTTTTTCAGATAATACATGTAATATGATTATAATACTACAGATACTCACTGCTACTATTATAGGAATAATGTTTTATAAAGCCTCATATGAAGCAGACATTGCGGTATTGATACAATGCAGGGTGTAGAGAATAGCGACAAAATGCAACAATCAAATTCTCCCAACAGCAGGATAGAATTCTGGTACCGCATGCTAAAAACTCACTCTGTAAGGGCCGTTTATTAATATTTAGAACTTACGCGTCAAAAGGTTAATGATGCCATGTCGTGTTTTGACTAATGTAATTTCTATGCTATTATGGCAAAAATTCACAAGCTAGCTAACCAACAACTCTAATGATGTATTTGAGGAGACAAGTGCTCATTGTGCAAATGTATTTGTTTTCAATAAACATTTGGAGAATATAATTGACATGTCAACAGTCTAAGGGCTAACCCCCCCCCCCCCCCCATTTATTTTTCCCCATAGTTGCGCACGTGTTGGTTTTGTTCCTAAACAATTAGTCTATAAAACTGATTGTTGTACAGCAATCAATTAATAGTTTGGATCAACATGAGTAGATAGACATATTAAACTACTGTTGTGAGTAAACTAAACGAGAGGATTGTGCCGAGGACTGAGGTGAATTATAATACAGGATTGAATTGGTGTTGAAGTTATTGCAATTTACAACCAAATACTGTCTGAATAAAACGTACATTTTTTTTTATTTAACTAGGCAAGTCAGTTAAGAACAAATTCTTATTGACAATGAAAGCCTACCCCGGCCAAACCCATTTGAGGCTGGGCCAATTGTGCACCGCCCTATGGAACTCTCAATCACAGCTGGATGTGACGCAGCCTGGTAGCAAATCGTTTAAACTGTGGAGGTGAATGTTACTTTGAAAGAAACTTAAGCAAATTAATTTTATATTCGATAGACATATTTCAAAACTGGACAGTTATGCACGTGGTAGTGGATCCTCGTGGAAAATGTGAATAAAAACAATTGAATGTCGATTGGTTTGCTATTATTTAACGGTTAGAGTTTTGAGAAGAAAAGAGGATTGGCGATGTCTGGGAGATGAGTGGATTTAATTGTTGGCGCATTCAAAGGAAGCTAACAGAGTACATGTTAAAATATCTGCCAGCATTGTTTGGACCTGGTATGATTTGGTTAAGATATGCTTACTGCTGTGTCGCTCCTTGCTCCCATCTTAGGTCTCTATAAAAGTGCCTCCGCAGACATTCAGGACAAAATAAGTCATCACTGATATTAATATAAGAGGTCAAATTAGACAAAGTTGTATGTTTTTCTGACTGTAGATGCTTTTGTTGATGTTGAAAATAGCTATCTGGCATTTAATGAAGACTTGCACAATCAGTGCAACCGTCTGAAGCATTCCACAACTTTCTGTCCATGCAATATTCAGGTTTTTCAGGTGTATTCATTTGATCAATGATCTCAATAGGCTGTTGGTTATTTTTCCATTGGTATGTTCTTTTGCTCAATAAAAATTGCAATAATGGAAAGCCTATTGTCTGATGTTCATATCCTTGAGATAAGCTGTCACACACACGCGAGTGTATTGCCTGATATGTCAGTATTACATGCCCGTTGATGTACAGGTCTTGATGTGATTTAATGAGAAACAGCAGAGACACAAATGACAGAGGGAAACGGGATCTTTTAGTGGTGATAAATGATTCACTGAATTGTAATGGAGAGAACACAGCCCCTTTCATCTGTCATTCAGTCTACTCTGTGGCCAGTTCCATTTTTAAACCTGTAGAATTAAAGACCTTTGAGTTGGATGACTCAGATCTAAGGTACATTTTGTGGTGAGGTCTAAGGTGAGTCAGGAACAGGAGAGGTGCAGGGACTGACCCCATTTTAGCCCCTCCCACCAGCCTCAACTGGTACAAGCCTTATCAACATGTCTGCCAAGAACACTGTAGTTGACATTTACAGTAACTGTAAAATACATCAGTTAACAGTCACTCAGATTAAAGGAGTGATGTGTGGACTCAATGGTAATCTATTTTATTCCTTGATTACTATCAACAGCATCATAGGACAGTTAATGTTACATACACAATCATTTAGCAGACGCCAATTACATACAACATTACCATATAAACAGCAGTGAATGAAGTGGAGTACATGTGTCCCACACAAGGACTCATCTCCCGTGGGCAGATTCTGCATGTACGCAAGATTTTACTTCTGGGTTAACCGATTTATACACGGTCATGTTTTATGTGAAGAAAAAATATGTGCAAATGTATGGCACGTTTGTGTTTGAACCCGAGCATGACGACTCAGGACACCCACAGAGTGCTGTTCTCCGTCTTATAGGGACACCGAAGAGCCTTCACAAACTCCAAACCCTGGATAGAGGGGCTCAGTGAATTTGCTGTGGTGGTTCAGTGCGTCAGAGGAGACTGTAAAAGGACAGAGTGCCACCAGTCCAGATACATGGAAAGGTAACCAGATACACACTTATTCTGAAAGAGTGGGAGGAGGGGACTTGTTAGGTAGTGTTTTCATTATTGTTCCAGGCAATGTAGTTGCCATCAGGACATGCCATTGCAACCGAGCCAGGTATTACCACCCCTTCCTTTTCTGCTGATTCTTTTATACAGTTGAAGTCGGAAGTTTACATGCACTTAGGTTGGAGCCATTAAAACTTGTTTTTCAACCACTCCACAAATTTCTTGTTAACTATAGTTTTTGCAAGTCGGTTAGGACATCTACATTGTGCATGACACAAGTAATTTTTCCAACAATTGTTTACAGGCAGGTTATTTCACTTATAATTCACTGTATCACAATTCCAGTGAGTCAGAAGTTTACATACACTAAGTTGACAGTGCCTTTAAACAGCTTGGAAAATTCCAGAAAATGGCTTTAGAAGCTTCTGATAGGCTAATTGACATAATTTGAGTCAATTGGAGGTGCACCTGTGGATGTATTTCAAGGTCTACCTTCAAACTCAGTGCCTCTTTGCTTGACATCATTGGAAAATCAAAAGAAATCAGCCAAGACCTCAGGAAAAAATGTGTAGACCTCCACAAGTCTGGTTCATCCTTGAGAGCAATTTCCAAATGCCTGAAGGTACCACGTTCATCTGTACAAACAATAGTACGCAAGTATAAACACCATGGGACCACTGTCATGAGAATTTTTATCCCAATGGTTGAACTCAACTATCACTATAGCTTTGACCAATTCCCAGAGGTTGTAAGGCCCTGGTTAATGAAGAATTAGACAAAGTCCCAGTCTACAATAGATCAATACTTCAAAATGAGAACACAATATTTTTATCTCTCTCTCGCACGCGCACACACACACACACACACACGCACACGCACACGCACAAACTCACATCAGTAGAAACTCCACCTCCCTTTAGATGGGCTGTATTTTTCCACAATACTAACACATAGTTTCTCATTATCTTCTGCAGGCCTATCCATTTCTAACAGTTACTACCCTACCTAGGTTGGGGAGGCCTCTTTTCTGTTATTGGTTTCAGAGTTATCACAAGTTGAGAGTTCAGTTGGCCTTGAATGTCTCAACTATACCCAGCTCATATTGCAAAATAGTAACACCATGGCCTAGTCACACACATTATTGAATAATGACTAACACATTTCATACAATTATATGGTTTCAGGGTGGAATACTTTAGTCACTATCTTAAACATACAAATTATTATATCAATCCATCCTTTGACTAAATATTACATCTTGATACAACATTTGTTTATTTAAAAAATCACATCTCACACACAAATGTATTTACAATGTCTATTTTACCTCACCTGGGGATATTTCTACTTCCAGTTATAACTCTTCCTTTTGAGATTTTCACTATAACCTTCACACGTTAGAACTAAGAAAAGTTGTATCTAATTGTAAATTATCGGCGTCGAAGGGATCATCAGTGTCCACCATGCGTCCTTTGCTGGTACAAGCTCACCATACATCAGTTATAGGTGCAGTGAGGTTAAGAATTTTCTCCTGTCCTTCTAAACCTAAGTCAGTCACATTAACAATCAGACTTACATCCGTTAAAATCTCATAAATTCCTGGTGCCATTCTTGTGTCTATGACACTGGTACTCACCAGGAGTTAAAGTGAACCGAGGTGGGTTGACAGAGTACCTCAATCTGGCCAACCCAATCTCTGTACAGTTGTCTGCTTTCCTTAGGGAATTGTTTGTTTACCTTAAATCCTACATCTTGACCTTCTTTGACTCCTATTCTTCAAGTCACTCATCCTTGATGGTCAGTGTGTAATATAGTTTGTCTTTTACTTCTTATCAATGACAATGGCGTCGTATAATTAGTACCGGAAGGTGGTGTATCTGGATGTATCAGAAAGGTTACCAAGACTATGATGCAGCTCAGAGTTTCTAATATTCCCAAAAACCGCCAACCCTCTCCTGCCCTTAGTCGATCAGCTAGGAACCACCCCATACCCACACCTCTATGAGTGCACACAGTGATGATAGGTCAGGATAGGGAATCTTCGTTAGGGAGGTAACCTCCGGACCCTACTGGTACTCGATTCTGCTCCCTAACTCTGTGTGTGTTCAGCAGTGTTTGTATGTGTTCCTACCTTTTTGCAGTGGGTAACGTGGACCCAAGTGGCTCTCTCTGCCATTCTAATGGCAAAGGTGGTGGTTAACAGAACCTGGTATGGGCCTTCCCAATGGGGCTGCTTCCAGTCTTTTCTCCTCAAGGTTTGATTCCACACCCAGTCTCCCGGTTGGATCGAGGGAATCACCTTCTTCTGTAACTCGCCTTTAGGACACAAAAGCTTTGACATACGGCTGTGGTTAACAAACAACCTTCTCATGTGTTCTGCTAAGGTATGTTCTATTTCTATATCTGCTTGCTCTGGTCCTCCCAATTCGGGCATTCTATATGGTTTACCTGATTAGCTAAAATGTAATCCATTGTTTAAAAAAATAGATCCTAGTAAACCAACTCTAGGGATAATATCTGGACCTAATATTTTAGCTACCATAATCGTGTCCGCCAAGTAAGTTGGGAAGGCTTCTACCCATTTAAATATTAATCTATTATTAAACACCCCTTCTTTCCTTCACTTTGGGATAGTTCAATGAAGTCCATTTCCAATTGTTGGAATGGATATTCTACCTGGGGGTATTCCCCCAGTGGTGCTCTTACTCTCTTACCCTTGATGATTATTCTATGCACAGATAACACATTGTGAACCATTTATTACACCATAGGCCACAAAGTGTTTCCTAACCTGCTCTACCATCCCCCCTGTTGACACATGGCTTTACCCATGTGTCAATATTACCGCATATCTAAACAGTAACTTTGAAAATAAAAATAAATTATCCTTATACCAGACATTATCTCGTAGAATTACCTTTCTTTTTCCACATGTCCAATTCCTTTTAAGGTGCTTGTTCTTGGCTTTACTGTAACAAATCTTTGTCAATTGTTCTGTCCTCTTTAAGATTTATCTGTGCTGCTGTGGTTTTAAAGATGCCTTCTTTGCACTCCACTTCCCTATATAGAAAGCATAATATAGCACCCAGACTCTGCAGTAATTAATAATTCCAAGAAAACTCATGTTATTTTTTTTGTTTTTTTTTAATTCATAGGTTTTGGTACTTCCAAAATCACCTTTTTTCTAGAGGGGTTCAGAATACACCCTTCTCGAATTATAATATATCCCAGATAAACGACCTCGGTTTACCACAATTATAATTTCCTTTTACTTATCTTATGCCATATACGTATAAATCAACATTTAACTTCCCTCTGGGGGCTCAAATTTTCCTAAATTACTAATAATTACTTTAAATAAAATCTATAATTTAACTTCGGGACTACTTATACTTAAATAACTCCCGTTGACCCCCACGTCAACTGGTCCTTGGGACCATAACACGGAGGGTACAGCTTCTAACTCCTCTTCCTAAGATAAAAACTAATCATCCTGTCATTAATTGGGCCCCACTTCTAAGTGGACCCCAGGTTAAGTTCTCGCTTCTCCAATTCAGTTTTCATCTATACCTGTCTATAAATTAACTATGCTGGTCTCCACTCAGTAACTGTTACCAATCAGTAATTCATTTCCCCTAATGAACCCCTTTCCCCAATGCCAGCCATTCCTCAGATGGTTTGTTCACTAACGACACGTGTGGTCCCCCTGTCTTTTCCTATTCTCTGTCTGACGGCCCTTTCCAGTTCTCCTGTGTTCAATTTGAAACTGGCCAAGAGACCCTCTCTTCTGAATCCCTCTATTCCTGTCTTAGGATGTGCGACTCCTTCTTCTGCTCTGCTCTCTATCATGTCTGGTTGTTCTCCGTCCCCAGCTTTGGGGTTGGGTAAGGCTATGAGTGGGAATTGGGGTATCACCTCATCGTCATCTAACCATTCTGTGTCGCTTCTGTCATCTCTCAATCCTGGCTTATTATGTGATTCTAACCTTCGTAACGCTCCAGGTCTCCTGCTCCTCACTCCCAGTCTCTCCGTCTCATTCTCCTCAAATTCCTTCTGATCTCGTTCTTGCTCTCCTCCTAGCTCCCCTCCTCTTCCTACTACTCCCAAACCATCAAGGTCACTTCTGGCTCAACATAGGGCGGGGGAGCCCTTCTCCGTCTGTCTTTCCTACTATCTGTCTGACGAACTTTCTCTCTGTTCTTTCTTTACGTGTCTTTTCTTTCCCATAACAGTCAGTGTCAAGTATGGTTTCTGTTCCTGTTATAATGCTAAATCATTGTTGGCCAATTCAAATACCTCGTAGTCTAGATCTAATGAGTCCTCACTCTCACTATCCTCCTCTTCCCAATCTAGTCATGTTTCCTCCTCTTCTTCAGAGTCTTCCTGTCTCCTCCTATTCTTGTTCTGTCTTTTCTGTCTGTCTTTGTCTCTCATCCTTTGGAGGAGCTCTACATTCTCAGGCCAGACGTCCTGTTTCGTCACAATTAAAACACTTTCTATCATCTGATCCTGTTGCCTTAAAATATGTCCTAAATACTTAACATAAGTCTACCATAATTAAAACTTGTTCTTGCTAACTTTATAACCTTATTCAACAAAAAAATATATTATAATATCAATTTTACAGCCTTGTTGTGTTAAATTTCTCACAAAAATATAATCTCCCCACAACAACAGCTAACTACTTAAGGGAGAATAAAACTCCATGCTTGATTTATATTGGCAGTATCATAGACAGGTCATTCTTCATGGACACACAGCTGGGCACAAGTGAATCTGGTCTCTCCTGATTCATTCATCAGAGAGACTCATATTAGAGTCAGTGGTCCTCTTCTCACTCTCCCCAGAGACTCATTTTTAGAGTCAGTGGTCCTCTTCTCTCCCCAGAGAGACGGATTTTGGAGGTGGATATAAAGGGTTTGAGAAACCCATCAGTGTACAGTGAACACATGCGGTTTTGTCTTGAAGTGGAACAATGGAAGACAAAGGTTTTTTTTAAGTTATCCCCCAGAAAATCTTGAAAGCATGTTTAAAAAACTTTGGTCAGTGATATTAATTTGTCTATTTGTTTCTTAGCTTTTAAAAATCTATTGCATAGCACCATTTATCCTCATCACCGCCATCTTCATGCCGTTTGATTTCTTACAGAGAAACCAGCTCTATTCATACATTGGAAGGTTCAGCAAAAGGTTTGTCTACATTCCAGTTAGTGCTACGTATGTTTAGTTTGTATAAAATAAAGCTTAATCAGGAAATACATTGAATTATATCTACATCTACTTTACCAAACCTTTCTCAATTTCAAAAGACAGCCTAATTATGTACAGGAACAATAATAATATACAATTCTTATTGGCATTTGCAACAAACTGATTTTGAGCACCGATTGCCTGGAACTAAAAATTATACAAACCCTCAGAATTTGTCTTACTCCTCATTTCCAAAATGCCAGACTTTTTACTCCTTCCAACTCAACCGTTTTGTAAAATGCCAAACAAGGCAAGTGAATCTGTTAATAGTTTACATAGTAAATACAAATAAATAAATGCAATTTAGCAGCACTCTTACCCAGAGCAACTTACATGTTCGTACTGGTTCCCCATGAGAATCAACCCCACAACCCTGGTGTTGCACACATGTACACAGTAGAAAACAGCAACTTTACAGTCCCACCGTGCTCTGCCCTCCATCCTGTCCCATCTGCAACGTGAGAGTTGTTTCACTGTCTTGTGATACCAGTGTGATGATGTCCCTCTGTATAAACTGGTTTGTTAAAATTGCATGGGTGATGATAGCACCTTGACAAACCACATGACGAGGCATGTAATAACTGACCAATGGAAACAGAATCCTCTCAGAGTTTGCATTTATCAAAGATGACGCATATATTTGACTATTTTGGTATCTAATACAGTGAACAGGAACTACTAATAGCACTTGTTATACAGTGGCAAGCTACATAAAGTGTCAGAAAAGAACAACAATCCCTGTGCAAGTCTTAAGTGCATCTCAATACAATGTGATTTTACAGTGATGTCCACTAAGGATGTGGCTATCATGAACAATTAGGATAGCATGAGTTTAAAAAAACAACAACATTTGATTAACCAGACAGTTTCTGACAAAGAATCGGAACAGCACTTATGAAATGTCTACATTGTCTGTCATTGTTTTCGTAAAGCACATCAATATCATAGCACCGTACAGTATATAGCTGAGTTTTGGTATAGCCTCAGTAGATTATCACTAGCTACTACATTATTCATTAACAACTCATTCTTCGTACCCAATTACTTTCGTTTTTAAACTTCAGGATCAGGCAAAACACTTTGAAGACATACAGTACAATTGAGAAAGATAGAGTTCCGGAAATTATAGTGCAACTTGGACCTCATGAGCACCAAAAACCATCAGGTGTTTCTTCTGGTAAAATATTCCAAAACTTTTAATAATGACAAAGATCTAGGCCAAACATTTCATTGCTACAGCTGTTCATAGCTGTAGCAGTAGTTGATGTTTATTGTATAGCTGCACTGAACAAAAGCGATAACAAGCTCTCCCTTTTTAAAATTCACAGATTGCCTTCACACCTTGCCTTGCAAGGTAACTCATTATCAAGAGTAGGAAACAGTGGCATTTCTAGGCACACAAAGATGGTAAAAAGTTCCCGTTTTGACCATCAGGCTCAGACAAGTCACTTTAAAAGGATGTGCAACTTTTGATTTAACAGTGCATAGAGGTACCATTGAAAAGAGCTAGTCCACAGAAATAGTTTCCAGAGGTCCTTGTTTTCTCAGTGTACAGTAAAGTTGCCCTTAGATGCTAAGCAACTGGCTCAGGTATACCTGGGAGATTGAGGCAGAATTATGTACAATAGACTGAACGTTAGGCACTGTTGTTTCCATGCATAAGAGCTGGTGTATCTTGCCTTTCTTTAGCTGTGCCAACGTCCATAGATAACGATGAGCCCTTTGAGAAGGTTATCAATTCATCTTCACTTCTACCAGATTTAACACGTCAGTTCCCAGGCACACTTTTAAAGTCTTTCAAATAGTTTACAGTAAGGTGTTTTGCTTGCTTAGTAGCTTGCACATACAGTATGTTCCAGCTCCAATTCGGGAGAAAAAGAGCTTGTTCAGCACAAACTCATTTTTCTACGTTTATTTGCGAAAGTAATGCTACTCCAGCTGCCAAGACTTTCCCCTGTTCTCACTCAGATCCTCTTTGGTTTTCTGGATGCAGGTAAAGATCTCCTTGAACAGGGCCTTGTACTCAGGCTGGTGGAGTTCATCCTCCTGGCCCTGGCGGAGGGAGGCTGGGCTTCGTGGGCGGACCAAGGGGGCTCCGCTGGGCTTTTGGACCTCCTTTTGGCTGTGCTGCTGGCTTGGGTCCGGCTCCCCCTGGTGGCAGCGCCGCAGCAACGCGTCATATTTGACCTGCAGGGCGCTGTACTGAGCGTCAACCTCGTTGAGAAGGGAGATCCCACGCTGCTTCACCACCTCCGAATGGCGGACGCACGAACGCTCGTGGTCATGACTCTCGTATACGTCTGACCCCTCACCCCGCAGCGACCTAAGCTGCTTCTCGCTGTTGCAGTGCTTTAGGACATCACAACCTTTCACCTTGGAACGGTAGCTGACCTCCATCAGGTCTCCCTCACTCTCTCCATCCTCCCCCATCCCCCTCTCCTGGTTCAGGGGGAAGAATAGGGCATTGGGCAGCATGCCCAGGCTGACCCTTGACCTCAAAGCTTTGTTGCCATAGTCGGCTCTCCACAGCTGACGAAGCTCCTCAGCCTCACACTCCAGCTCCACTAGTCTGGCCTGGACAGAGAGAGAGAGAGGACAGATAGGAGGGATAGAGAGAGAAGGCGGAAGAGAGAAAGAGACCGGATTCAGTAATGTCACATGGAACTCTTGACTTTTCCATTTCCCTACAAACGATTTGAATTTGAAGCACGCATCTGCTTCAAATGATTCTGTGTGTGTTGCTTCTCTTCCTCACCTGGCACCCCTCCATCATTCCCAGGCGCTGCTCCAGTGCCACATTCTCATTGGCTAGGTGGTCTGCATCTCGCTCTGCCCCCTCCCTCCGAGCACGTTCATTGGCCAACTGTGTCTGTAGGGAGCGGAGCGATCTCCGTAGCGACTCCTGCTCCTCCTCCCGCCACGAGACGTCAGAGGGAGACCAGGGGTCATCCGAATGGTCTCCAGAGTAGACACTTGAGTACCATGGAGGGTCAGAGAGAATCCAACCAATCAAACTTTAAAAAGGATGGGAAACAGCTTTTGTTCCAGTCCAGACCAGCACTTACACCTAATTAGTGTAATAAAGTCACTGATAAGCTGCCAATAAAACTAATCAGGGAGTGATCTTTAGTGAAGGCAGAGATGAGTGGCCTTACGGGTGGAAAATTATCTTAAATCAAATCAAATCCCGTGGGTGACAACTGTGACCAGTGCTCAGTGAGGTCAGTAGGGAGAGAGTACTATATTCTGCTTGGCATGTGTGTTTATCAGTGACCTATGAGTTTAGGCCTGGATTAAAGGAGAGGAGCCCATCCCTAACTCAATAACACGGTCTGAACTGCTATGGCATCAGAGGACAGGAATAGGGCTAGAGTACTAGCAGCAGCACTAGTCCACTTCAACAGCTGCAGTGTACGGCAAGAGAGAGGTAAGAGAGCGAGAGAGAGAGTGCCAAACCGCAATGCTAGGGCAGGGCCAAGAGACTTGTTGAAACATAGTGGTATTGAATGAACGCAATCTAAAGTGGGGCTCAGGGCCTTAGTCCATCAAGAATAGAACAAACTAATGGCAACTTCAGTGGGGCTACGTCTTATCACAAAACAATTTCTACCTGCAGCTTAAAAACAATTATTAATGCACTAGCTATTCAGCTGTAAATATCTCAAATGTTAATACATTCAGGTCCTTTAGCCATTTTGCCACAACTTTGGAAGTATGGCTTTTTTATTGCGGTTTTGGAGCAGTGGCTTCTTCTTTGCTGAGCGGCCTTTCAGGTTATGTCGATATAGGACTCGTTTTACTGTGGTATAGATACTTTTGTACCCGTTTCCTCCAGCATCTTAACCAGGTCCTTTGCTGTTGTTCTGGGATTGATTTGCACATTTCGCAACAAAGTATGTTCATCTCAAGGAGACAGAACGCGTCTCCTTCCTGAGCAGTATGACAGCTGCATGGTCCCAGGGTGTTTATACTTGTGTACTATTGTTTGTACAGATGAACGTGGTACATTTGGAAATTGCTCCCAAGGATGAATAAGACTTGTGGAGGTCTACAATTTATTTTCTGAGGTCTTGGCTGATTTCCTTTGATTTTCCCATGATGTCAAGCAAAGAGGCACTGAGTTTGAAGGTAGGCCTTGAAATACATCCACAGGTACACCTCCAATTGTCTCAAATTATGTCAATTAGCCTATCAGTTGCTTCTAAAGCCATGACATCATTTTCTGGAATTTTCCAAGCTGTTTGAAGGCACAGTCAACTTAGTGTATGTAAACATCTGACCCACTAGAATTGTGATAGTGAATTTTAAGTGAAATAATCTGTTTGTAAACAATTGTTGGAAAAATTACTTGTGTCATGCACAAAGTAGATGCCCTAACAGACTTGCCAAAACTATAGTTTGTTAACAAGAAATGTGTGGAGTGGTTGAAAAACTAGTTTTAATGACTCCAACCTAAGTGTATGTAAACTTCTGACTTCAACTGTATATACACAACAGTATGTGGACACCCCTTTAAATGAGAGGATTTGGCTATTTCAGCCACACACGTTGCTGACAGGTGTATAAAATCGAGCACACCGCCATGCAATCTGCATAGACAAACATTGGCAGTAGAATGGCCCATACTGAAGAGCTCAGTGACTTTCAACATGGCAAGGATGCCACCTTTCCAACAAGTCAATTTGTCAAATTTCTGTCCTGCTAGAGCTGCCCCGGTCAACTGTAACTGCTGTTATTGTGAAGTGGAAATGTCTAGGAGCAACAACGGCTCAGCTGCGAAGTGGTAGGCCACACAAGCTCAAAGATTGGGAACGCCGAGTGTGTGTATTTAATGTATGAGGTTTGTGATCTCACCTGTGTGTGCGTTGCAACTCATTCAGGCAGGACACACTCTGCACCCCGTAGGGCCGCCATGATTCTGCAAGGGGTTTCCTATGGGGATTAGCAGGGGCGGTCTTCAGATCCTCTACCTGACGTTGCAGATCCTCCAC
Organism: Oncorhynchus masou masou; assembly: GCF_036934945.1. Classification (NCBI taxonomy): domain Eukaryota; kingdom Metazoa; phylum Chordata; class Actinopteri; order Salmoniformes; family Salmonidae; genus Oncorhynchus; species Oncorhynchus masou. The sequence continues at coordinate 27,519,430 of NC_088242.1, forward strand.
CTGGGTCTGCAGAGCCTCGATCATCTCTGTGAGCCTGGAGAGAGACTGACTAATCAAGTTGCTTTTGCTCTCACACATTTAGCTCTCCTCTCACCAACTCAAGTCGTTCACCATTTCATCTGTATTCTCTGCAGAAAGACTCAGGCTGTGTCCCGATTCTCCACCCCGTCATTGATTTAGATGCATAGGATTGGTATAAGCATTGGCTGAAGGGAGTTTCCACCACTGTTAAGATTAATTTGAGAAATTGTGCGAGAAGGGTGAAGAATTGGGACACAGCCTCAGGTTTCAACCCACCCCTGGATCTTGTGCTGGGCGGTCCTGTTGTCCTGTACCAGGCAGGTGTTGCTCTGCTCCTGTTCTCTGGAGGACTGATCTAACTGCTCGTACACCTTAGCATGCTGATCATTCACCTGCCTCAGGAGGTCCACCTGCTTAGTCAGGTACTGAAGGGAGGGAGGGGGATGGAGGAGAGAACCAGGACTCAGTATCATCACATAACCGGCCACCTTCATAATTCACAATTCATTTCTACTTTGAATCCAGATTACATATTGGTGTGAAGTACTTAAGTAGAAATACTTTAAAGTACTATGTAGTAGTTTTTGGGAGTGTCTGTACTTTACTATTTAAATTTTTGACAACTTATACTCCACTACAGCCCTTGGCTCTCTGGCTTTAATATAAGGAACTTCATGTATAGCATTTGCTTTTATTCAATTATGACAATTTAGTACATTTTTACCTATACTGAACAATAATATAAAATGCAACATGAAACAATTTCAACGATTTTACTGAGTTACAGTTCATTTAAGGAAATCAGTCAATTTAAATAAATAAATTAGGCCCTAATATATGGATTTCACATGACTGGGAATACAGATATGTATCCGTTGGTCACAGATAGGGGCGTGGATCAGAAAACCTGTCACTATCTGGTGTGACCACCATTTTCCTCATGCAGTGCAACACATCTCCTTTGAATAGAGTTGATCAGGCTGTTACTGTGGCCTGTTGTCCCACTCCTCTTCAATTGCTGTGAGAATTTGCTGAATATTGGTGTACACATCGATCCAGAGGGTGACATTTCTGGTGAGTATGCAGGCCATGGAAGACCTGGGACATGTTCAGCTCCAGGAATGGGTACAGATCTTTGCACAATTTTTTTACCCTTAATTTTACCAGGTAAGTTGACTGAGAACACACTCATTTACAGCAACAACCTGGGGAATAGTTGCAGGGGAGAGGAAGGGGGATGAATCAGCCAATTGTAAGCTGGGGATGATTAGGTGACATGATGGTATGAGAGCCAGACTGGGGATTTAGCCAGGACACCAGGGTTAACACCCCTACTCTTACAATAAGTGCCATGGGATATTTTAGTGACCACAGAGTCAGGACACCAATTTAACATCCCATCCGAAAGACACCCTACACAGGGCATTGTGATATTTTCTTAGCCCAGAGGAATGGGTACCTCCTACTGGCCCTCCTACACCACTTCCAACAGCATCTGATCTCCCATCCAGGGACCAACCCTGCTTAGCTTCAGATGCAAGGCAGCAGTGGGATGCAGGGTGGTATGCTGCTAGCATGGGACTGTGCAGGTGATGGCGGCGGATGAATGGCACGACAATGGGCCTCACGATCTCGTCACTGTATCTCTGTGCATTCAAATTGCCGTCGATAAAATGCAATTGTGTTCATTGTCCGTAGTTTATGCCTGCCCATACCTTAACCCCACCACCACCATGGGGCACTCTGTACACAACGTTGACATCAGCAAACCACTCGCCCACACAGCGCCATACACGTGGTCTGCGGTTGCGAGGCCGGTTGGACATACTACCAAGTTCTCTAAAACAACGTTTGGGGCGGCTTATGGTAGAGAACTTAACATTAAATTCTTTGGCAACAGCTCTGGTGGACATTCCTGCAGTCAGCATGCCAACTGCACACTCACTTAACTTGAGACATCGGTGGCATTGTGTTGTGTGACCAAACTGCACATTTTAGAGTGGCCTTTTATTGTACCCAGCACAAAGTGCACCTGTGTAATGATCATGCTGTTTAATATGCCACACCTGTCAGGTGGATGGATTATCTTGTCAAAGGAGAAATGCTCACTAACAGGGATGTAAACAAATTTGTGCACAAAATTAGAGAAATAAATTGTTTTTGTGCGTATAGAACATTTGACACATTTTTATTTCAGCTCATGCAACCAACACTTTACATGTTGCGTTCATAGTTTGTTCAGTGTAGATACTTTTAGACGTTTTAGTCAAGTAGTATTTTACTGGGGGAAATTCACTTGAGTCCTTTACTATTAAGGCATATTTACTTTTACTCAAGTATGACAAGTGAGTACTTTTTCTACCACTGAGATTACACCATTGTACTTGTTCACGTCAATACGATTGGTTTTAAGCCACTACATACAAGGCATACACATTATTTAATTTGGCTGCTTGTTCAGCCATGAATGGGATCAATCAAACTTGGCAGAATCAATGACCACTACCTCCTGGCTGGGCGACTATCATTGCTTTGATAGCAGCATGTCTGTAATGGTGTTTGAGTGGTCTGAATGAGTGTCTGTAATGGCATTTGAGTGGTCTGAATGAGTGTCTGTAGGAGCGTAACAATTCTGGCGAGAGGCTGACTCCTGAGGAATGTAGAAAGGCACCAGCACAAGGTTAAGGTCAGGCTCTTATTAACACAGGTTGATTCAGACTGAAGAGCTAAATACACTAACAATGGTGCTGGGATAACATAACACTATCTCTCCTCACACATCCTTTCTCTGCTTCTCCCTATACCCTTCGTCTTCTGTTTTTCTCTATACATATCTCTCTTTTCCTTTGAGAACAGTTTATCTAATCAGGGTAAAACAGGGAGAATGCCATAGATAACAGTTCAATATCTATGGAGAACGCTGTGAACCTTTAGTCAGCTCACGAAGTAAGATCAGCCACAAAACACCTACTAAAAACATAAATCCTGGCAATAAAACAAATACTGCTACAGTAGATAGCTGTGAATTATCTTGCCATGCAATTCACTTAGATAACTTTATATTTTGAATTCTGCATGTTAATATCATGAAAAATTGTGGTGATGATCTATTGTGTATAATAACATTATAGGCAAGGCAACATAATTCACAGCATCAGCTTTCTCCTGTACCGTTTCTACATATAGTCAGGTCATGAAATGGATGGCACCTTCAGAGAGATTAATTCTGTCAGTCAGCCGTTTCAGAGACGGGGGAGGATTTAGGAGTCGCACATCCAGAGCTGAACCTGCTCAGGGAAATTAAATCCAGAGCTCATCTGGAAATTAGTGGCGGTTGCTGACCATACAATATAGATTCAGTATTGATACGAGAGAAAAGAAAACACCAAGACTGAATGTGATATTTAAATACAAACTCAATAATTGGCTTAATAGATTCTATAGCATGGAGAGGCTATTTAATCTAACGTTATTTTGAGTCACAACAATACAATGGCGGCAATGTTGGTTCAAAGGTATGTCCGAAAAAATTAAAGAGGACAACTGAAATGGGCAGTCTATCTTTCCCAGTCAAATCAAATTTATTTATAAAGCCCTTCTTACATCAGCTGATATATCAAAGTGCTGTACAGAAACCCAGCCTAAAACCCCAAACAGCAAGCAATGCAGGTATAGAAGCACCTGAAACTTCACTAAACAAGGTGAAAAGCATTGAGGTATGCCGTTTTCAAAGGAGTAAGAGATCCCAATCGGTGCACTACCATTTGATAATGGTTTTGTAAACACTTATCACCTGGGGATTTCTAGTATAGAAAAAGAAAGACAAGGATTGTAATATAGATTTTGTAGCCTCGTCTTGACAAAACCATTTCAGATAAAGTCTGCAAAATAAAATAGCCATTATATTCTGTTACCTTTGTTTCTAGAGTCCTACCCTACATGGACCCATGGTAAACAACAGGTGCAACCGAGAGATTAAGTAATCAGTCCATCAGGGTCCAACCCTCTCATTTCAGCTTCAAAGGGAATTAATGGTAGCCTGCCTTTTGGCAATATGGAACACTGATTTGATTAAGGAATTAAAGGAGCACAAATCTGAGGAGAGATCCTTTTGTTTTCAACATCTCTTGTTTTCAACTGGAACAGATTGTAGCCTAACGGATAGGCCTCAGGTGTGTCAACTAGTGCTCGATTACTTAGATAATGTGTGCTTGTGCTGGGATGGGGAAAAAAAACCTGCACACACTACGGGAAATGCCTATAGCTATAGTTTGGAACTGTGTGTCTGCTGACTCCTGATTGGTCAAACCCAGTTACCTCTACCCTCGTAGCTACAACCTGATTGGTTAAACCCTTACCTCTATCTCCTGTAGCTGTTCCTGATTGGTGGAGTACATCTGCTGCAGACCCTGCTCCAGCTCTCTGTTCCTGTCCAGCAGGGTCTTCCCCAGCTCAGCAGCTAGGTGCAGGTCTACATGGCAGAAAAGAGAGATCAGAGAATAGGATCGATAAATGATCACTGTGTGTCACCAACGAAATAATGGCTTGGGCAAAGACGCGGCCATTAGTGCGACAAGAGGTTGCAGAGGGCACCTATTGCTGTGTCTGTGCCTCAATGCTCAAGGTCAGGTACATGCATCCATCTTGCAGACATGGGGTGGTGTGTCAAATACACGCTACTTGTGCTGCCCATGATTTGCAATAGTTTGCCAACAATTGCCTACAATGGAACTGATGGAATATAGACCCCAAAAAGGGATAAATCAAACACACATCAAATATAATGGAGATATGTAGGCTATTTGACCCATGTCAGGAAATTTACAATCAGAAAGGTAAGAAATATATACATCTACCTATATACATCACTCTGGCCTAATTCATGCGTTGTGAGACTGTCTCATGTACAGGATTTGTGATGGAGTGAGTTTATGAGCATGAAAACTGAATAGATGTTTCTAGAGCCATTTCCATTTCCTTATTTCTATTCCAGCATTCATCAATACATAGCCAATGATAGATATTGAACAACGCAAATTCGTGGAATAAAACCTTAATATGCAGAGAAGTACATTTAAAAATGTGTAGAAAATCTAAGACAAAGGATTCATTTTTTTAAATTGGTTGCCTACTAAATCCATGGCAATGGAATGATAGCCTCGGAGATGATGGAAATTCTGCTTGAGACTACCTTGAAATATTTGTTCGAAGTACGACAGTGTGTTCTGCCGCAGTAGGCTACCAAATGTGTCTCGTAGCATGTAGGCTACTACATTTGCTAGTGACATGACACCTGCTATATGAAAGTGGCGGTGCACCAGGCGCTCATTGTTTCAGCGCCTGCTTGAAAATAATTTTGTTTTACGCTGTGTCAAATTGTGGCCAATGCCTGGTTTATTGCTGCCGGCCACTTATACGCACAGCACAGGTCGACCCGCGCTTTCCCAGTCTCGGTCATCATTATGGATATAATAATATTTACCATGTTCAAGGTCCTGCTTGTCATACCAAGGTTCATCCTCCTGGATTTCGAATTCTTCCACCTCAATCATATCTGTAAGCATATTCGGCCACAATGAATCCCCGACTGATCAATGGGCTTTCATTGGAATAGGTAGGATACTAATTTCGCAGCCAATGCAACATGCCTTTGAGATATATTGATCCAACAAATGCGATTCCCCTCATCAGCTGTCTAAAGCGTATGTCTATTCACCGGCTACAACCACAGTATGATGAAACTGCCTAAGCATCGCACTCCACACACATATCCCCCTCCAGCAGCAACGTAGTTTACCACGTCAGTAAACGCGCACTGGTCTATTCTTCTTCTCCTTCTTTGATATCATGGGCGTTCGCACATTTTGTTTGTGCATGCTGCCACCTACAGTGCGGTAGTGTGTGGTCTATCACGTTACATTACATGCTAAAAAAAGAAAGGGGGACTATCTCTACGCCTCTATACCACTATTTAAAAAAAATGTATAACACCATCCCATTCCACTACTTTGACCTTAATTGATCATACACCATAACAACAGACTCTTTCCTTCAACACACCATGTAACTATTCTGCAGCAAAGCCTTGTGCACCAGTGGAGGCTGCTGAGGGGAGGACAGCTCATAATATTGGCTGGAATGGAGTGAATGGTATGGTATCAAACAAATGGTTTTTATGTGTTTGATACCATTCCATTCACTCCATTCCAGTCATAACACTTTATTTTAGACATCATTATGAGCCGTCCTCCCCTCAGCATCCTCCACTGTCGTACACCTAAGTACTTCTCTGCAGCTGCCATCACAACATCTATTTTCTGTGACTTACATTACATTTATGCGGTACAATTGAAAACCAGGGCAATGAATGCCAAAAAGCCAACCTCACTGAAGCACATTCGTATCACTCTGTATTGGCCTCGGCTTACTACTCACCTTTGACCCCTCATCCTCTACTCTATTCACCCCCTCAGCATACGACACCTTCTGTTCAACTCTGACCCTGAAAACCTTAACCTGTCTCTCTCGCACTGGGCACTTCTGACATATCCTAACATGACTTTGTCAGGTAAAAACTCTTGCTTCAAAACTCAAAAGAACAGAGTATCTTCTCAGTTTCACCACCGGGTCAATTTTAGTTGCTCCACCTCAACACTTAATACCACCCAAGCCATCACTCCTTTCAAAGGTGCCCTGCTCTGGAGAGCAAAGCAAGTCACAAGTCTTGTCCCAAGGTGCGTGAAACACAGAAAATCATCACTTTGAGCTACCTTCAACAATTTATTTTGTATTTATTATGGATCCCCATTAGCTGCACTCTTCCTGGGGTCCGGCAAAATGAATGCAGTTATACAACTTTAAAAACATTACAATATATTCATTACAGAATTCACAACACTCTGTGTGCCCTCAGGCCCATACTCCACTACCACATATCTACAAGGCAAAATCCATGTGTACGTGTGTGTATAGTGCATATGTTATCATGTGTTTGTATGCATGTGTCTGTGCCTATGTGTTACTTCTACCCAGCCTGAGACTACATGTGGGACAGCCAAAAGGAAGGGATCACCCTTTGCATGACCATCGGGGTGAGGCTCGGACTCTGAGATCTCCATCACTCGTCAGGTAACATTTCTCAGCCAGGGTTTGTATTCTTCCTCAACACACAATCTTCCCTCTACACTCAACTTTTCTCCTTCTTCCTCACTGTCCATAACCACATCTATCCTGTCACAATGCTCATGCCGTGCCTTCATCCTCTGTTCCGTTCACCACCCCCATTCTGCTCCTTCATCCACTGTATTGTTTGCAGAACATGCACTGATGGCCTTTCTCCAATACCCAACTTCTGTTCCTTAGCCCAATTTACTAATCTGGCTATCTCTGACTTCTCCATGTTTTTAAAACGTGCTGCACCCTTGACCTTGCAATTACACAAGTTCTTGGCAACATACTGTACTGTTATTTTCTATCAGTTACTATTGCACTGCACACTTCCCTTTGCTGATAAGTTGAAATGACGTAGGCATCCTAAGTGTGTGCCATTGGATGACTTGTACTATCGAGTATGAATAGTCTTGTCTTCCTTTACAGGCCTACTAAGCTATGTGCATTTTGTAGGGTCTGGGAAAACATGTGCACATAATTCGTTCATCGATGTCTACTCCAGCCAACCTTAATAGCCTACCTCTGAAAATACCTATTAAAGACAGATATCACAGACATTAAAATACATAATAAATACACAAATTAACTATTGAAAGCATTATTTCAAAAATATTTTGTATTCACAATCATTCAATACATTTTATTTGTACTTGAAACAACAAAGCAAGCTCTATGCATGAGAACAGGCCCAGGGATCTCATAGGCTGTGTTTAGACAGGCAGCCCAATTCGGATCTTTTTTTTCCACTAATTGTATTATTATTATTTTTAAATCAATCACATCAGATATATTTCAGAGCTGATCAGATTGGTCAAAAGAACAATTAGTCAATAAAATATCAGAATTGCCCATCTAAAATCAGCCATAGGGACCATTATTAAAACTGGAACATTATTGGGTATGATTGGCAGAAAACCCCTTCCACTGTAGAATGCACTACAGCATACATAGACTAGTCTAGTATCTATCTGACAGTATGAAAATGTTAGAGCCTTATTTTAGAAAACCCCTGAACATCTTGAACTTTGAGCTCCACCTCTGTGTTGTGATGCTGCTGATCATCACCGTTCATAAACAGATGCTGCCCTCATGTTTTTTGTCCAATTTTGTAACATACAAAACTGAAAATATACATTTCACCACACATTTCAGAAAGCACAACTTATGTTGACTAACAAAAACAATGTACATTCCAAAAGCATGGCCCTATCTACTTTTATTCAGAGTGAAGTGTGAATCAATGCTTGAGAAAGATGACCAACTCCCTCTAGCGGCGAGTACAAATCTACACCAAAATACACATGGTTTTATTTGAATGAGGATAGATAAAAGCTGTTGACAAAACAACTATCCAATCTATTGCATCAGTGTTAATAGCTTGCATTATTTCCAACTCTTGTCCCTAAAAACATCTCAGGGATACATATTCCCAGACAGGTCATGTTTCTTAGATCCTTAATTTTTAAGACAACATTTCAGAAAAGATCCAGAATAAGTTCACAACAGAGGGAAAATGTTTCATTACTAACATCTTTACAGAAGGAAAAAAAAATACAAAGAAACAAAATAAAATAATCCCTGGACTTGAACTTGTTCAGTGTTCTTTCCTGTCATGTGCTTTCAACAGGTCTGCCCGACTGAAAGCTTTCTCACATTTCAAACATTTGTGGGGCTTCTCTCCAGTGTGAATCATCATGTGCCTTTTCCGTTTCCTAGAGTCATCAAATTTTCTTCCACAGACAGAACAAGGATATGGCTTCTCCCCCGTATGAGTTCGCATGTGTTGAGTGAGATAACAGTTTTGAGTAAAACCCTTCCCACAGACTTTACACTTGAATGGCCGCTCCCCAGTATGGTATCTCATGTGTACCTTCACTTCAGATTTTGATTTGAAACTTTTGCCGCACTCCAATTCGGTGCATTTAAAAGGCCTCTCCTGAGTGTGAATCAGGTCATGCCTCGTCAATGAGGACATGTTCAGAAACAGCTTACCGCAGTATGTGCACGGGAAACGCACCCCAGCATGATGTCTCGCCACATGGACTTGTAACGTCCTTTGTAATGCGTAAGATTTGTCACACTGGGAGCAGGAGAAGTGTTTATCTTCAGGTTTTCTGTGAACACACAGCATGTGCATTTTCAGTTTTGCATTGCTGATAAATCCCTTCCCACACTCCCAGCAAAGGCATCGTTTCTCTCCTGTATGTATTCTCTCGTGTTCGACAAGAACCGCTGATAAGTTAAACTTCCGTGGACAGTGGGAGCACTGGTATGGGAGATCTCCGGTGTGAGTCCTCTCGTGTCTGATGAGAGCTGCTAAATCAGTGTAGCTTTTATCACAGGAGGTGCAGAGGAATGGCCCGCTGAATTTATGGGCATCCAGATAGTGTTTCTTAAGGGGCTTGACCCCATTGAAGCTGTTTTCACACATGGTGCATTTCAAAGGCTTGTGCGACAGTTTGTGCCTGTCTAGCTTTACTGGGTCAGCAAACATCCTACTGCACTCATTGCAGTGGAGGGGGCTGTGGGTGAGTGCATGTACCTGGGCCTGGGCCTCTTCAGGATCAGCTCGCAGCACCTTGCACACAGTCTTTACAATGTGCTTCCTCATATCATAAATGTTCTTGAACGTCTGCCCACAATGAGGACATTTGTGAGGGCGCAGATCTGAGTGGGACCTCATGTGAACTTTCATGCTGTAAGATTTTGGCAAACGTTTTTTGCAAATGCAGCACACTTTTGACTGTTTGTGTTTTTCGGTCTTGCTAGGTTCGCCAGATGGGTCATAAGATGGGTCCTGGGGAGTACTGGTGGAGGATGAGTCACTGTCCTCGAGTGTTTCCTCAAGAGTAACACCACTGGACAGCTCCGTGTCTCGTCCCTCAGGTTTCTGGATTGTGTCCTTCTCATCACTAGCTGGAGATCTGCTACGCCTTATCTTGGAGTCTTCTTCACATTTTAGTCTCGGTTTCTCCAAGCTTTGTGGGTCCTTGTAACTCATATTCGACCTGCCTTTGAGCTGCTTGGATGTTTCACCTTTAGGTTCTGACACAACTACTTTACACACATTTTGCCGATGTCTCCTCAGATCAAAATGGTACAGGAAGCGTTTCTTACACTGGAGACACTGAAATGGGCGCTCACCTGTATGGATTTTCTGGTGTCGCTTCATGTCAGCACCTCGACTGAAAGTCTTCCCACAAATTGGGCATTTTTTGAATGCATTTTCTTCTGAAAGTTCTGTTTTGGTTTGTTGCCGTTCTCGTGCTAGCAATGTCTTCATTTTACGCCCCCTGTTTTGTCTAACTGGTCTAGATGGTAATATCAGGTTAGTAGTATCAATTCTTTGTAGCTCCACTGAAGGCTTGTGAAGCATTGAGGATATGATCTTATCAGATACGTCTATGCTTTTCATTTGTTCTCCATGACTTCCACTGTCTTTATGAGTCTTTATTTTGGGCTTTCTGACACTTGAATCTTCATAAGGCTGTGCCACCCCATCTTCCCCGATAACCATCACTGTTCTGTACCTGGGGTTCACTTCTTCAACAATACCTTCCATCTCATCTTGTACTTGTCCAATCCCCAGAACATTCTCTTCTTCATTACCGTCATGAACCTCCATGTCCTCATGTTCCACAGGGTCCGTAAACTCTATAGATTGTTTGTTGTTTTTCTCACATTCCACCCTCTTCTCGCTTTTTATTACATCCATACTTGTCCCGGGTTCCATCTCTGTATACTCTGTCAGTGTTGCAGAGTCCACCTCCAACTCTTTGGTAAATGTATCCATGAAAACATTCAAGGATAATGTCTGTGTTTCTGACTCTGTCTGTTCAGTTGCAATCACCACCCTTTCTACTGGAGGGAGACAGAGAGCTGAAAGAATGCAGTCCCCATCGGAAGAAGACAGAGTATCTAGAAAGGGAAGCGAGAAATGAAAGACAATGGTTAAAAAGTGAATAAATGTCAACGTCGCCTACAGAAGATTGGCAAATATCTACATGCGTCCTATGATAGATGTCTACCATGGTTGTCCAGCTGGCTGAGGTCTCTGTGGTACTGAAGCAGGGTTTTCAGCTGCTGAGGGTGAGACACAGACTGAACACATTCCTCCAGAACAGAGGGGACATCGCTGAGCAGGGACGCAGCCTGACACGGAAGGAAAATGGATACGATTTAGGGGTGATTCAAAATATACTCTATGAATGAACCTTTGTGAATAGTGATCCTTCACTGAATTGATGAAGGTACTCTTCTAATTTCAGTACCTGTTGAAAGTTTGATACTGGAAGTAGCTTCTCAAGTCTTGAAAGAAACTGACACATGAGTTTCTCGATTGCTGCATCATACTTGGGACCAAATTCCACAGGAAAAACATCCTGAGAATAAGAAATTAGTATAAAATAAATAATATCTGATATAAGAACATTTGGCACCTGCAACTCACATGGACACATACAGCTATAATCAGAATAAAAGGAGGCCTTAAAAAAAAAGGTCAACATTGTTTATAAATAACAAAGACTACGAGTGTGCACTTCTGGGTAGTAGTATACCTACACAGCTATTCCAAAGCCACACTAACCTGGAAGAAGTGTTCCATCTCATTTGGGTCATTCAGCAGGGTTTGAATCAGCCCCAGAAAGTTAGATTCAGATAAATCTTCATCATCAGTCTGCAAGAAAGAAAACACTTTTGTTATAATGATCATTATCAAATCAGTTGTGTGGGACTGACTGACTGGTTGATGTAAACCGTTGCTGAGTCTCTGACCTTAAGAGCTCACCTGTGTCCCCCAGAGAGGTGTGAGGGTCTGTATCCTGTCCAGGTGTGGCTGAATGGTCTGGAGGTCTGTGATCGGCTTCGAGCGACACAACTCCAGGACCAGCTGAAAGCAGAGCAAACCTGTCAGGAGACTTATTTGACACCATAAACATGACTAATTATGATCCTATCTCCCCCTTAATGATGAGCACTAGCTCCACCACTCTCTCACCCGTGCTCGAAGACCCAGAATAAGTTGGGCCCTCTGTCGGATGTTCAGAAGCTCTGGAACCATCTCTGTGACCATGGTAACAAACTCCTCCAGCATCCCATAATCCATCACGTGTCTCTGCTGGATCGTTTGCCAGATGGCTGCTGAGACCAGCCGCAGTGGCGGGACCATGAGGCGCAGAGAGGGGAGAGGAAGAGGGGGACCTGAAACAGAGAATTTGACATATGTTGTTCACAAATCAAGCACCCATTATTGCACGGCACATCAAACTTTAGCGTGTGGAACTACTGTGTGTGTCATTGTCAAGAATGTTGTGTGAGTGAGAAGACCTTGTCCATCCAGAAACAACCCCTAGCCCTTCCCTTGGAGTCACAGAGTGTTCCTTTTGATTAGCTTTGGGGAGTTGATCAAAGCGTGGATCTAAAATAATGGGGACAGGTTGCAGGGTTGTTTCTGGAAGGGCCTAGAGAAGCAGTGAAACGACTGCAAAGCAGCAAATAAATTAGCTTGTTAGCTAGCAAGCTAAAACGTCAAGGAAGTTTAATTATTCTACTGCATTATTCAATAAAAGGCCAAACATGAAATCAGAGAGGTTTAGAAATGCTGCACAACTTCCATAATTCCAAATAAAAGACCCGCAAAACATATTATAGACGTTCTGGAACGAGTCCAGTTCCCGCACAAAACAGTAGGAAGTTAGCCATACTTAGCTAGCTAGCTAAGTATGGCTAACTATGCCCTAGCTCTAGTATCGTATACATAGCTAGCTATACATGTTACCTTTCCCCCCAGACATTTGTTTTTGCATGTCTCTCCACTGCAGTCACACTAGACACACGAAAATGCCAATCGTTTTTGCCAATGTGTGCCACCCAATGACTGCATATAAGAAGGCGTCACCAGCGAGGAAGAGGCGAAGCGAGAGGGTTTACGCCGCCCAAAATCAGTCCACGAAAATAAAGGCCAGGAAGTGAGGCACTATGTATGGAGGTCAAAGTGGATAACAGAAAATGTAATTGCTAATTTGCTACGTCAGGCTTATTTGGTTGAATAGACGTTTCGTAATGGTTAGGTTGTTACGAATGCACCGATATAAGGCAACGCACGCGGCATTTCTGCAACTTTGATAACTTTATATCGGAGTAGTGTATGCGCTTCACACGCGTATCTGCATTCTCATTGGCTAGAATAGTCCCGCCTGATCTCGCCTCCTCCCACCTCCCGTCCATTTTTGAGGATATGCAGTTCCACTGTTGGAGTGGTCACTTGATAATCTTGGCAATATATGAAATAATCTTCGGTGCCACTGTGTGTGAGTACTGCGGGGACCTATTTAAATGTAACACACGAGGTACCGGTAAACGTGTAAACGGGCTTGTTTGACATTGCAACCGACTGACTGATCCACAAACCATCATAAATAACAACTCGTTATTAATTTGTAGATCAGTCAGTCACCATTTACCCACAATGCATCATGGATTTCAACACCACCCGTTATAACTAAAGCGCCTCTGTAGCATAACCAGTTGGGTACAATCATTCCAAACACTTAAAAGACACACCCTCACATTAAGTCGACACTTCTGATGACGTTTCATAACGTCTGACGAGTATACACTTGCAGGGCGAGGGGGGAAGGATTTTTTTTAAATTACATTTTTATTTTATTGATTGATTTATTCTTTTTTTTGGGGGGGGGGGGTCCACAGGACTCTTCTTCTTTCTTATTGGACAACACACTTCCAACACGCTAAGAACATGTTTCATGTAAAAACAGGAACATTTAAACAAAGCAAGGGAACGTCAGGGAGAACCGTTTAATAAACCAGGACTAAGGTATTACCCTAGGAGAACCAACTGTGGAGGAGGGAGGCACAGAAACACAACTCACTATGGGGCGGGTCGCACTTTGCTTCCTACACAATCATGAAATGCTGTTTAATTAAAACAAGATTTTAGTGTGTTCATCTTGCCTGCAGACACTTTGTTGATATGACCACTGCAGATCTGCATCATATTATTCAGCTTGACTTTGTGCTAAAAATCTGTACGGACAGTAGATAGTATACAGTGCCTTGCGAAAGTATTCGGCCCCCTTGAACTTTGCGAACTTTTGCCACATTTCAGGCTTCAAACATAAAGATATAAAACTGTATTTTTTTGTGAAGAATCAACAACAAGTGGGACACAATCATGAAGTGGAACGACATTTATTGGATATTTCAAACTTTTTTAACAAATCAAAAACTGAAAAATTGGGCGTGCAAAATTATTCAGCCCCTTTACTTTCAGTGCAGTAAACTCTCTCCAGAAGTTCAGTGAGGATCTCTGAATGATCCAATGTTGACCTAAATGACTAATGAAGATAAATACAATCCACCTGTGTGTAATCAAGTCTCCGTATAAATGCACCTGCACTGTGATAGTCTCAGAGGTCCGTTAAAAGCGCAGAGAGCATCATGAAGAACAAGGAACACACCAGGCAGGTCCGAGATACTGTTGTGAAGAAGTTTAAAGCCGGATTTGGATACAAAAAGATTTCCCAAGCTTTAAACATCCCAAGGAGCACTGTGCAAGCGATAATATTGAAATGGAAGGAGTATCAGACCACTGCAAATCTACCAAGACCTGGCCGTCCCTCTAAACTTTCAGCTCATACAAGGAGAAGACTGATCAGAGATGCAGCCAAGAGGCCCATGATCACTCTGGATGAACTGCAGAGATCTACAGCTGAGGTGGGAGACTCTGTCCATAGGACAACAATCAGTCGTATATTGCACAAATCTGGCCTTTATGGAAGAGTGGCAAGAAGAAAGCCATTTCTTAAAGATATCCATAAAAAGTGTTGTTTAAAGTTTGCCACAAGCCACCTGGGAGACACACCAAACATGTGGAAGAAGGTGCTCTGGTCAGATGAAACCAAAATTGAACTTTTTGGCAACAATGCAAAACATTATGTTTGGCGTAAAAGCAACACAGCTCATCACCCTGAATACACCATACCCACTGTCAAACATGGTGGTGGCAGCATCATGGTTTGGGCCTGCTTTTCTTCAGCAGGGACAAGGAAGATGGTTAAAATTGATGGGAAGATGGATGGAGCCAAATAAAGGACCATTCTGGAAGAAAACCTGATGGAGTCTGCAAAAGACCTGAGACTGGAACGGAGATTTGTCTTCCAACAAGACAATGATCCAAAACATAAAGCAAAATCTACAATGGAATGGTTCAAAAATAAACATATCCAGGTGTTAGAATGGCCAAGTCAAAGTCCAGACCTGAATCCAATCGAGAATCTGTGGTTCCGGGTTGGAGCGAGCGGTCGCATCTACACTTCGGTCCGCAGGTAGTATAACTTTTCATTACATTTCATTATAGTACAACGGTTTGATTTGTCTAATCTTAGCAATTTCTTCTTAGCTAGCTACATAGCCGTCTTTGTATCAAAGATAATTGCGTAATTATCGTATTTCGTCGTCCTAACGTAGTCTACACTGCTATCTGCCCAGCAGCTAGCTAACGTCCACTAGCACAGCAGCTAGCTAACGTCCACTAGCACTGTAGAAACTATTACACTCAACGACTCGATTAGTGTAGTGTTAGCTAGCTACATAGTTGTCTTTGCTGTCTTCGTATCCAAGGTAATTGTGTAGTTTAGAGTGTGTAGACTTAGAGTGATTATCTTAATTTACCGAGGTTAGCTAGCCAGCTATTTGTCGTCCTATTTGTCGTCCTTAACGTAAGAGTCACTGCTAGCTAGCTAGCTAGCCAACAGCAACAGCTAGCCAACGTCTTCCGAATTGAACTTCAACAACCCGGTCAACATTCCGCCTCGCTCCACAGGTAGTATCACATTTTCATTTCACTTCATTACAGTACAACGGTTTGATTTGTTTGATCGTAGCTAGCTAGCTACATAGCCGTCTTTGTATCGTCTTTGTATCTAAGACAACAAGACAATTGTGTAGTCTGGAGCGATTCTCTAGGTTAGCTAGCCAGCTATTGTCGTTCTTTTAACGTAACGTTATGTAATCAACACTGCTAGCTAGCCAGCTAGCCCCCGAATAGCAGCACTGTAGAAACTATTACACTCGACGGAACGACTTGATTAGTGTAGTGTCAACAACGTAGCCACTGCCAGCTAGCCTACTCCAGCAGTACTGTATCATTTCAATCATTTTAGTACGTAAGCTTAACGTTCTGAACATTCGATAAGTGTAGTCCACTTGTCATTCCAATCTCCTTTGCATTAGCGTAGCCTCTTCTGTAGCCTATCTATCCCTGTTCTCTCCTCTCTGCACAGACCATACAAACGCTCCACACCGCGTGGCCGCAGCCACCCTAATCTGGTGGTCCCAGCGCGCACGACCCACGTGGAGTTCCAGGTCTCCGGTAGCCTCTGGAACTGCCGATTTGCGGCCAACAAGGCAGAGTTCATCTCAGCCTATGCCTCCCTCCAGTCCCTCGACTTCTTGGCACTGACGGAAACATGGATCACCACAGACAACACTGCTACTCCTACTGCTCTCTCTTCGTCCGCCCACGTGTTCTCGCACACCCCGAGAGCTTCTGGTCAGCGGGGTGGTGGCACCGGGATCCTCATCTCTCCCAAGTGGTCATTCTCTCTTTCTCCCCTTACCCATCTGTCTATCGCCTCCTTTGAATTCCATGCTGTCACAGTTACCAGCCCTTTCAAGCTTAACATCCTTATCATTTATCGCCCTCCAGGTTCCCTCGGAGAGTTCATCAATGAGCTTGATGCCTTGATAAGCTCCTTTCCTGAGGACGGCTCACCTCTCACAGTCCTGGGCGACTTTAACCTCCCCACGTCTACCTTTGACTCATTCCTCTCTGCCTCCTTCTTTCCACTCCTCTCCTCTTTTGACCTCACCCTCTCACCTCCCCCCCTACTCACAAGGCAGGCAATACGCTCGACCTCATCTTTACTAGATGCTGTTCTTCCACTAACCTCATTGCAACTCCCCTCCAAGTCTCCGACCACTACCCTGTATCCTTTTCCCTCTCGCTCTCATCCAACACTTCCCATACTGCCCCTACTCGGATGGTATCGCGCCGTCCCAACCTTCGCTCTCTCTCTCCCCCGCTACTCTCTCCTCTTCCATCCTATCATCTCTTCCCTTTGCTCATACCTTCTCCAACCTATCTCCTGATTCTGCCTCCTCAACCCTCCTCTCTTCCCTTTCTGCATCCTTTAACTCTCTATGTCCCCTATCCTCCAGGCCGGCTCGGTCCTCCCCTCCCGCTCCGTGGCTCGACGACTCATTGCGAGCTCACAGAACAGTGCTCCGGGCAGCCGAGCGGAAATGGAGGAAAACTCGCCTCCCTGCGGACCTGGCATCCTTTCACTCCCTCCTCTCTACATTTTCCTCCTCTGTCTCTGCTGCTAAAGCCACTTTCTTCCACTCTAAATTCCAAGCATCTGCCTCTAACCCTAGGAAGCTCTTTGCCACCTTCTCCTCCCTCCTGAATCCTCCTCCCCCTCCCCCCTCCTCCCTCTCTGCAGATGACTTCGTCAACCATTTTGAAAAGAAGGTCGACGACATCCGATCCTCGTTTGCTAAGTCAAACGACACCGCTGGTTCTGCTCACACTGCCCTACCCTGTGCTCTGACCTCTTTCTCCCTCTCTCTCCAGATGAAATCTCGCTTCTTGTGACGGCCGGCCGCCCAACAACCTGCCCGCTTGACCCTATCCCCTCCTCTCTTCTCCAGACCATTTCCGGAGACCTTCTCCCTTACCTCACCTCGCTCATCAACTCATCCCTGACCGCTGGCTACGTCCCTTCCGTCTTCAAGAGAGCGAGAGTTGCACCCCTTCTGAAAAAACCTACACTCGATCCCTCCGATGTCAACAACTACAGACCAGTATCCCTTCTTTCTTTTCTCTCCAAAACTCTTGAACGTGCCGTCCTTGGCCAGCTCTCCCGCTATCTCTCTCAGAATGACCTTCTTGATCCAAATCAGTCAGGTTTCAAGACTAGTCATTCAACTGAGACTGCTCTTCTCTGTATCACAGAGGCGCTCCGCACTGCTAAAGCTAACTCTCTCTCCTCTGCTCTCATCCTTCTAGACCTATCGGCTGCCTTCGACACTGTGAACCATCAGATCCTCCTCTCCACCCTCTCCGAGTTGGGCATCTCCGGTGCGGCCCACGCTTGGATTGCGTCCTACCTGACAGGTCGCTCCTACCAGGTGGCGTGGCGAGAATCTGTCTCCTCGCCACGCGCTCCCACCACTGGTGTCCCCCAGGGCTCTGTTCTAGGCCCTCTCCTATTCTCGCTATACACCAAGTCACTTGGCTCTGTCATAACCTCACATGGTCTCTCCTATCATTGCTATGCAGACGACACACAATTAATCTTCTCCTTTCCCCCTTCTGATGACCAGGTGGCGAATCGCATCTCTGCATGTCTGGCAGACATATCAGTGTGGATGACGGATCACCACCTCAAGCTGAACCTCGGCAAGACGGAGCTGCTCTTCCTCCCGGGGAAGGACTGCCCGTTCCATGATCTCGCCATCACGGTTGACAACTCCATTGTTTCCTCCTCCCAGAGCGCTAAGAACCTTGGCGTGATCCTGGACAACACCCTGTCGTTCTCAACTAACATCAAGGCGGTGGCCCGTTCCTGTAGGTTCATGCTCTACAACATCCGCAGAGTACGCCCCTGCCTCACACAGGAAGCGGCGCAGGTCCTAATCCAGGCACTTGTCATCTCCCGTCTGGATTACTGCAACTCGCTGTTGGCTGGGCTCCCTGCCTGTGCCATTCAACCCCTACAACTCATCCAGAACGCCGCAGCCCGTCTGGTGTTCAACCTTCCCAAGTTCTCTCACGTCACCCCGCTCCTCCGCTCTCTCCACTGGCTTCCAGTTGAAGCTCGCATCCGCTACAAGACCATGGTGCTTGCCTACGGAGCTGTGAGGGGAACGGCACCGCAGTACCTCCAGGCTCTGATCAGGCCCTACACCCAAACAAGGGCACTGCGTTCATCCACCTCTGGCCTGCTCGCCTCCCTACCACTGAGGAAGTACAGTTCCCGCTCAGCCCAGTCAAAACTGTTCGCTGCTCTGGCCCCCCAATGGTGGAACAAACTCCCTCACGACGCCAGGACAGCGGAGTCAATCACCACCTTCCGGAGACACCTGAAACCCCACCTCTTCAAGGAATACCTAGGATAGGATAAAGCAATCCTTCTCAACCCCCCTCCCCCCCTTAAATGATTTAGATGCACTATTGTAAAGTGGCTGTTCCACTGATGTCAGAAGGTGAATTCACCAATTTGTAAGTCGCTCTGGATAAGAGCGTCTGCTAAATGACGTAAATGTAAATGAAAGAACTGAAAACTGCTGTTCACAAATGCTCTCCATCCAACCTCACTGAGCTCAAGCTGTTTTGCAAGGAGGAATGGGGAAAAAATTCAGTCTCTCGATGTGCAAAACTGATAGAGACATACCCCAAGCGACTTACAGCTGTAATCGCAGCAAAAGGTGGCGTTACAAAGTATTAACTTAAGGGGGCTGAATAATATTGCACGCCCAATTTTTCAGTTTTTGATTTGTTAAAAAAGTTTGAAATATCCAATAAATGTCGTTCCACTACATGATTGTCCCACTTGTTGATTCTTCACAAAATAAATATAGTTTTATCTTTATGTTTGAAGCCTGAAATGTGACAAAAGGTCGCAAAGTTCAAGGGGGCCGAATACTTTTGCAAGGCACTGTACTTATAAAATCACTGCTAAAAATATTCCACTGTTAACAATACGCCTTGGAGGGGGACCACAAACACTGGGGCAGGCTGGGGGGAAGGGTTGGGGACGGAGGTTAGGGGTTAGGGCAGTGTTGCTACTCAGACTAGCTTCCTCCTTCTCCACCCCCTCCATCTGGTTGGACTTGGCGCCTCCGTTCTCAGAGTGGTTCTCCTCAGCGGCCTCTGCGTTCAGCGGCCCTTAGTTTTCTTCTCCTCCTTGTCGTTCACAGCCTTCTCTTTCTTTGCTGGTTTCTCCTTCTTGGCCTTGGGTTCAGTCTTGGCTGGGGCTGGTTTTGCTGATAACCGGGCGGATCTCCTCGGGGGCTCCTCCTTGGCGTCCCCAGCAGCTCCTTGCTTTCTCTTGGGCATGTTGGATTCTTGGCGATTCTCTTTCAGATGGAACTATAAAGTGTTTAGCTAGCTGTTGTGAGTTGGGTGCATGTGAAGCCAAGTGTCTGCTGTTGCCTGGTCCTTCGGAACAAATAATTTTTAAATGGACAGCCTATGCCCGGAAATTTCTCAGTCGTTCATCCCGCGAGGTTTGTGTTTTCAGCCACCGGTAGCTTGTGGGTGTTTATATGTGCTACAGTCAATGATTGCATGTCTACTTATATTAACTATTTAATTATTAAAATACACCAATTGTATGATAGCTGGCAAATTAATTAGCTAACTAACGTAGGCCTGTAGGCCATTTTTTAATACGAATTTGTTCTTAACTGACTTGAAAAAATGAAGGAAAATGTTTGTTCTACAATTTCCAAAAGCTAACAAAACCATAATTACTTTTACGAGTCGTGTTTTTGCCGTCATGTGCATTAGTAGCACAATTTCTAACCTTTTTACATGAGTTTTTACTTACACTTGTTTGTTGACATATCCATATTGACACTGAGGTTTTAAGTTTTGACTGACTTTTCTTAGCGGATGTACAATCGCAAATTGAATTATGGGGTGTTTCAGGCACCGAGGTGAACATAATTTACAATAAAATGTTCTTTTATTTGATTGTACACTCACAAACTCGATCAAAAACGAGGGCTGAGGGGCTTACGTTGCAAACTTCCCTTGTTTGGCTAATCGTTTGGACCGACGTCCAAGATGGGAAAGAAGATTCCCCCAAGGGCATAAGGTGAGGATATGTGGACGAGGGTGGGTCTTTAATGAGTTTGAAACGCAGCCTCGGTGTTGTCGTAGAAATAGTTGCTCAATAATATTTCTCAGATACCGGAACTTGTGAATTCAAATAGACTTTATTACAAAGTAACAAGCTGAGCTGGTCCATGGATCAACTGACTTTCCACACTCTTTATACAGTTTTCATCCTTAAGTCACACAGTCACTCCTCTTCATGTTAATTATTCATCCCCTTGGGTATTTAGCCACCATTATCTTTTTTTCCTTATCACTTATTTCTGCTTGGTTTACATTTATTGGCACAGACCTTAGGGCATAGATTCTACTGGTGGCGTAACCATAGCGATGATACAAAAATAAACAAACATGCACACTCCTAATGTAGGTGCATGTCTAATGGTGATTTTAGTAATACAACCCTATGCTCCTAATGCACGTCCAATGAACCTTACGGTACTAGGTATTGGCTTCCCTTTTAGGTAATGGCATAACAACCTATTGATTAATTGTTTCCCTTAGCCTAATGACCCAGACACATATGGCTTCCCTTAACCTAATGACCTATTGATTAATGGCTTCAGAGTCCACATCTAATGGCCCAGACACATATGGCTTGTATTGATTCTGCCTACTACTCTAAGATGTATAATGTGCACATACTGGAAAATTCCCCCAAAATCTCTCCTTTGGGACTTACTGTGTCCCAAATCATAAAATTTGTTCCAGTACAAGTGAGAAGGGAAGCACCTTCTATGTTGCTCTCACCTTATCAACCATTGCTTCACTTTCTCATTCATACTGGGGAGTCAGGACCAAACATCTCCTTTCACATATAGCTAGAAAGAAGAGGGCGGTGTGGTCTAAGGCACTGCATCGCAGTGCTAGCTGTGCCACCAGAGACTCCGGGTTCGAGCCCAGGCTCTGTTGCAGCCAGCCGCAACCGGGAGGTCCATGGGGCAACACAATTGGCCTAGCATCGGGAGGGCCTGGCCGGTAGGGATATCCTTGTCTCATTGCGCACTTGTGACTCCTGTGGTGGGCTGGGCACAGTGCATGCTGGCCATGTGCACAGTGTTTCCTCTGACACATTGGTGTGTCTGGCTTCTGGGTTGGATGCGCACTGTGCGGTTGGGTTGTGTTTCAGAGGACGTATGGCTTTTGACCTCCGGGAGTTGTAGCGATGAGACAAAAACCTCCTCTTGTCACAAAAAATGGGGTAGGTGAATTTATTTTTTTAAAGAAGTAAAAGATCCATCCTCAAGTCAATTGTCCTCAATTGTCCTTTAACATAGTGTAAAAGCATGTGCATTTCTTTGCATTGCCCGAGGTCATCTCAGTTATGTAGAATACAAGAAAAATAATAAAGACAATAAACTAGAACCTTATAAATCCTTATAACATCAATATGCCACCTAAACACATGGCCCTCCCTCACAGACACCTCTCTAACAATTGTTTTGTCATAAGTGAAAAACCTTTTAGATGATTAAGAGCATGGTCTGTGGACACTTGTAACCGAAACACCCTCTATGTTACATATTAATATGTCTCGGGGGAACAAATATTCAGAAGGTCTAACATCATTTATCCTTTAGCAACTGTTATATTGAGTACATGGTTATATACTTATACACTGTGTACATGATTATATTATTTCATGCTATGTGAATCCATTAAACACATGACTTATCCCAAAATAAGGGGCAGTCACCCGTTTGACACAGCACAGAAAATTGGGTCCGCATGATGAAAATGTCCAA
The DNA here is from genome assembly GCF_036934945.1 of Oncorhynchus masou masou. Taxonomy (NCBI): domain Eukaryota; kingdom Metazoa; phylum Chordata; class Actinopteri; order Salmoniformes; family Salmonidae; genus Oncorhynchus; species Oncorhynchus masou. The sequence continues at coordinate 27,542,293 of NC_088242.1, forward strand.
GTCTCTGATCATCTAGTTTACACTATTTGCACAACCCTCTTTTTGGGCATGGTTTGTGTACACGAGAAGGTAAATCATCACCACCATAGTCCGGGACTGGGTATAGGTCAGGAAGATCCCTGTCCAGTCCATTTCCCAGCAATCTTTGTTGATCCTGATAGTCATGGCAAGCCCACCCCCTCCTGGTCTTACTCCATATAGATATTCTGGATTTCCAAAAGGACAGTCCAATGGTCCTCCTTTAGCATTGCATGGTCTATCCGTATATTGTCCAGGAGCATCAGGCACAGGATTCACTAAAACATGTGGGTCATAAACACCCATTCCCACAGCCATTTGTTTTAATGCAGTTTGTACCAGGAGAGACTATCTCAATGGTAAGACACAACAAAAAACGATTCCATGACCACCAGTGCAACACCTATCATGATAGCAATATTTGTAAGCATTCCTCCCCATTTTCCCAAAGTTAAATCCAACCAGTTCCAAGCGTGGATATCAAATCCAGCATTGTCCTTTGCTTCTTGCCGTTATCCTTTTAGTTTGGTCATAGCTTCCGTAAATGATCCATCTGGGCCGTTGTTGGGAATGAAGGTGCAACATTCTTCTCCGAATGTTAAACAAACTCCACCTTTCTCTGCTAAGAGTCCATTCAAAGCCTGCCTGTTCTGCCATGTCCTTTTGCTAGTGGCCTGTACTTGTTCTCCCGAAGCTGTCAATGCAGAGTCGGTATAGTTAATGAATCTTTGTTGGTTATAGTAAATGTAATTTATCCATTCTAGGTTTTTGTTTGGTGATATCCAAAGAAATATTGATTCAAATCCTGACTTAACCTCATCTCTTGCTTTGTATTCTTTGGGGATTCCTCTAGGTTGTCCTATTGCATCTGAATAGACACTGGGGACTTGTATTCTCTCCTTACTCTGTTTTGTAGTTTGTTGCTTAGTATTACTAGGATTCCTTTCAGTAACATTTATCTGTTGAATCAACCTAACTCTTGCAAAAAAGGCCTGTCCATCCTTTTGGTAATGTTTCCCTTAATCTTTTCCCTCCACATATCCAGAAGAAATCTGCCACTACCACAGTCTGTCCTTCATATGGTGCAATTTATGGTAGTGCTAGAGTTTGTTTTTGACAACTCAAATCAAATGTATTTATATAGCCCTTCGTACATCAGCTGATATCTCAAAGTGCTGTACAGAAACCCAGCCTAAAACCCCAAACAGGAAGCAATGCAGGTGTAGAAGCACGGTGGTTAGGAAAAACTCCCTAGAAAGGCCAAAACCTAGGAAGAAACCTAGAGAGGAACCAGGCTATGTGGGGTGGCCAGTCCTCTTCTGGCTGTGCCGGGTAGAGATTATAACAGAACATGGCCAAGATGTTCAAATGTTCATAAATGACCAGCAGCAGCACCAGCAGCAGCACCAGCACCAGCAGCAGCACGGCCAGGTGGACTGGGGACAGCAAGGAGTCATCATGTCAGGTAGTCCTGGGGCATGGTCCTAGGGCTCAGGTCCTCCGAGAGAGAGAAAGAAAGAGAATTAGAGAGAGCATATGTGGGGTGGCCAGTCCTCTTCCGGCTGTGCCGGGTGGAGATTATAACAGAACATGGCCAAGATGTTCAAATGTTCAGAATTGACCAGCATGGTCAAATAATAATAAGGTAGTGTCAGGATTTGGCCAGGGTTGTTCCGGGTTTTGGTCACTAGATGCCCCCATTGTGCTTTTTGACCTTATGTTTTTTCCCTTGTTCCCCATTATTATTTGCACCTGTGCCTCGTTTTTCCTGATTGTATTTAAACCCTTAGTTTCCCTCAGTTCTGTGCTCTGTGTTTGTATGTTAGCACCCAGCCCTAGTGTATTCTTGTTGATTCCGGTGGATGCACATGTGGAATTGTGTTTTTGTTTTTGAGTATCTCTTGAGGCTTTTTTGTGCTATTCCTACCACCTTTTGGATTTGCCATTTTTTTGTATTGAAGGACTTCTCCTTTTACTTTATTAAATACACCGTCTTAAGTACTGCTGTGTCTGCCTCATCTTCTGGGTTCTGCTGACTATTCGTGGCTCAGTTGGTTAAGTGACTGTTTCTCACTCCGGAGACCCAGGTTCGTAACCGGGTCCTGACAGAAACACAGAGCCAAAAATGAACCCAGAGGCAGCCAGTTCCCAGGACCTTTTTGCCATGCTGTCCCACCACCAGGAGACTGTCCAACGCCACGAAGCCGCCCTGGTTCAGCAAGAGGCCTTAATGGCTAGACATTCTCATCTTCTGTCGGAGATGCTGACTTCCATAAAGCAAATATCTGATCGTCTTACCCCGGCAACAGTTCCCGTCCCAGTACCTCAGATTCACGTACCCATGGCAGTTAACCCCCTGGCTGAACCTCGTCTTCCACCTCCCCAACGGTTCTCAGGTGATCCAAGTGCTTGTAAAGGGTTTCTCACCCAATGTTCTCTCTCCTTTGAGCTACAACCCTCGTCGTTTCCCACCGACCGGTCTAAGATCGCTTATATCATCACCCTGCTGTCGGAAAAAGCCCTGGCCTGGGCTACTGCTGTGTGGGATGCCCATAGTTCCTACTGTGCCAGCTACTCTGCCTTTGCTGAGGAATTCAAACGAGTGTTTCAAGGCCCAAGCAGTGGTTCTGACTCAGCCAAACAGCTCCTGACTCTCCACCAAGGTTGGCACAGCGTGACGGACTATGCCATCCAGTTCCGCACGGTGGCAGCAGCAAGTGGCTGGAACAACGAGGCGCTCACGGTGTGCTTTCTGAAAGGCCTTTCCGACACTATCCAAGATGAACTGGCCACTCGGGAACCACCGGACAATCTCGAGTCCCCGATCAAGTTGGCCTCACGCATTGACCAGCGTCTGAGAGAGAGAGAACTCAACCGTAGACCTCTAGCCCCTATCAGTCCCAGCTCCGAGTCCCCACCTTTATCCTCGCTGGCTCCATCGGAACCCATGCAGATTGGACGCATCTCCCAGGCTGAGAGAGACCGCCGGATGAGGGAGCGACGCTGTCTATATTGCGGCAAACCGGGCCATTTCCGTTCCACGTGTCCCGGGCTCCAGGGAAACGCTCTGTCCCGTACAGACCGGGGGAACTGTAACGGGAAACATAACCTCCTCCCATCCGTCCAACTCCCGTCTGCTCATTCCAGTCACCCTCTCCTGGGACAACCACAAGCTTCACCTTCAAGCCTTGGTAGACTCTGGAGCCGCAGGTAACTTCATGGATGGTGTCTGGGCGAAGGAGAATGGCGTTCCCTCTGAACCTCTAAGTGAACCCATGAGGGTCACTACATTGAATGGAAGCCCTTTGGGATCTGGACTTGTCACTCATGTCACTACCTCCTTGCGACTTTCAGTTTCACAACACCAGGAATTGATTAACTTTCATTTGATCTCCTGTTCCGAGTTCCCTCTCGTCCTTGGATACCCCTGGCTTCACAGCCATAACCCTCACATCGACTGGTCTATGGGCACTAATCAAGCAGTGGGGTCCTACGTGCCAAGCTACTTGTATTTTCCAGAATTCCCCGAGTTCTACTCCCGAGTCTTTAGAATCCATCGACCTGACCCGAGTTCTCGAGTGTTACCATGACCTCAAACTGGTGTTTAGCAAACAGAGGGCCACCATGCTACCACCCCATAGACCTTACGATTGCCCCATCGACCTGTTTCCGGGCACTTGCCCCCCCAGGGGTCGGATCTTTTCCCTATCTCCACCCGAACGAGCTGCTATGGATACCTACATCAAGGACGCTCTGGAAGCAGGCCTCATGCGTCCATCCACCTCCCGGCGGGAGCAGGGTTTTTCTTTGTGGCCAAGAAAGACGGTGGATTACGTCCTTGCATCGACTACCGGGGACTCAATGCCATAACCGTCCGTAACCGTTACCCGCTACCCCTTATGGCCACAGCCTTCGAGCTGCTCCAGGAAGCAGTTGTTTTCACTAAGCTTGACCTGCGGAACGCATACCATCTTGTGCGGATCAGACCTGGTGACGAGTGGAAGACCGCTTTCAACACGCCTACTGGTCACTATGAATACTTGGTGATGCCCTTCGGCCTGACCAACGCCCCAGCGGTGTTCCAAGCGCTCATAAACGATGTGCTTAGGGATATGCTTAACATATTTGTGTTCGTTTACTTGGATGACATCCTCATCTTTTCGAGCTCCCTTCAAGAACACACTAAGCATGTCAGACAAGTACTCAAACGCCTCCTAGACAGCCATCTGTACGTTAAGCCGGAAAAATGTGAATTCCATTCATCCCGAGTACAATTCCTGGGATTTGTAGTGGAACCCGGTCGAGTCCAAATGGACCCCAGGAAGGTAGGGGCGGTAGCGGATTGGCCCACCCCAAATCCGTTAAGGAAGTTCAGCGTTTCCTGGGCTTCACAAACTTTTACCGCAAGTTCATCAAGAACTTCAGCTTGGTGGCAGCCCCTCTCTCAGCTTTAACCAAGGGTGGCAATGCAAGGTTTTTGTGGGGAAGAGAAGCTGAGACGGCCTTCCAAGGACTCAAGCAGCGCGTTCTCTCTGCTCCCATCCTGATACTACCGACTACGGATGAACCATTTGTGGTGGAGGTAGACGCATCAGAGGTTGGTGTTGGAGCTGTCCTGTCTCAGAGGGGTGAAGACAAGAAGCTTCATCCGTGCGCTTTCTTCTCACACCGGTTTACCCCGACTGAGAGGAACTACGATGTGGGGGATCGTGAACTCCTAGCGGTTAAGATGGCATTGAAGGAATGGAGACACTGGCTCGAGGGGGCTTCTCACCCGTTTCAAGTGCTTACGGACCACAAAAATCTGGAGTATATCCAGCAGGCGAAGCGGTTGAACTCTAGACAAGCTAGATGGTCTCTTTTCTTCAATCGATTCCAGTTTATCCTCACCTATCGGCCCGGGTCGAAGAATCTCAAACCGGATGCCCTGTCCCGAGTCTACGCTCCTGCCATTCGAGATGACACGGACATGCCTGTCCTTCCTGCTGCTAAGATTGTGGCTCCGATCTCGTGGCAAGTTGAGGATACCGTGAGACGTGCTCAAGCTAGCGAACCGGACCCGAAAGGAGGTCCTGCCAATCGGTTGTTTGTCCCCAAGGCAGTGAGGACTCAGGTCCTTCTGTGGGGGCACTCCTCTCGCCTCACCTGTCATCCGGGCGTAGGTCGCACCTTGGAGTTCATCCAGCGTAAGTTCTGGTGGCCTACCATAAGAGAAGACGTTGCCACTTTCGTCAATGCCTGTCCCGTGTGCTGCCAGGGCAAATCTTCTCACCTCCGCCCTCAAGGACTCCTTCACCCTTTACCTGTTCCCCACAGACCCTGGTCCCATATCTCATTGGACTTTATTACTGGACTTCCTCCATCCCATGGCAATACTACTATCCTAGTCATAATCGACAGGTTTTCAAAGGCGGCCAGGTTCGTCCCTCTGACTAAGTTACCTTCTGCCAAGGAAACGGTTGAGTTGGTAATTAATCATGTGTTCCGAGTCTTCGGCATTCCTCAAGATATGGTTTCTGACAGAGGTCCCCAGTTCGCCTCAAGGTTTTGGAAGGCCTTCTGCCAACTCATGGGGGCTTCTGCCAGTCTATCTTCAGGGTACCATCCGGAGTCCAACGGCCAAACAGAGAGGATGAATCAAGAGCTGGAAACCACCCTCCGATGTATGACTCGTGACAACCCGTCCACATGGTCATCCTTTATTGTTTGGGCCGAATACGCGCACAACACCTTGCGCTCCTCCTCCACTGGTATGTCCCCGCACGAGTGTCAGTTTGGCTATGCTCCTCCATTGTTCCCGGACCAGGAGGCAGAAGTCAGAGTGCCTTCAGCCTTGAAGTTCGTCAGACGCTGTCGACTTATGTGGAGGAAGACCCGTCTTAATCTTATGCGTTCCTCACAGAGGTACCAACAACAAGCCAACAGACGTCGCCGTCCCGGGCCTACCCTGCGCCCCGGCCAGAGAGTCTGGCTCTCCACAAGAGACTTACCTCTACGGGTGGAGTCTCGCAAGCTGTCCCAAAATACATCGGTCCCTTCAAGGTTGCCAGGAGAGTTAACCCAGTTTCTTATCGCCTACACTTACCCAGTTCCCTTAAGATTAATCCCACATTTCACATTTCATTGTTAAAACCTGTTGTTTTTTCTCCCCTTGTCCCGGCAGACAGACCTCCCCCTCCGCCTCGTGTCATTGGAGGCCAGCCGGCTTATACCGTCCATCGGATACTGGATTCCCGCCGGGTGCAGCGGTCCTGGCAGTATCTGGTGGACTGGGAAGGCTACGGTCCCGAGGAGCGCTCCTGGGTTCCTGCCAAAGACATCCTGGACCCTGACCTCATTCGTCAGTTCAGGGCCCTCCACCCTGAGAGAGCTGGTAGGAACGTCAGGAGCCGTTCCTAGGGGGGATTCTGTCAGGATTTGGCCAGGGTTGTTCCGGGTTTTGGTCACTAGATGCCCCCATTGTGCTTTTTGACCTTATGTTTTTTCCCTTGTTCCCCATTATTATTTGCACCTGTGCCTCGTTTTCCCCTGATTGTATTTAAACCCTTAGTTTCCCTCAGTTCTGTGCTCTGTGTTTGTATGTTAGCACCCAGCCCTAGTGTTCTGTGTATTCTTGTTGATTCCGGTGGATGCTCTTGTGGAATTGTGTTTTTGTTTTTGAGTATCTCTTGAGGCTTTTTTGTGCTATTCCTACCACCTTTTGGATTTGCCATTTTTTTGTATTGAAGGACTTCTCCTTTTACTTTATTAAATACACCGTCTTAAGTACTGCTGTGTCTGCCTCATCTTCTGGGTTCTGCTGACTATTCGTGGCTCAGTTGGTTAAGTGACTGTTTCTCACTCCGGAGACCCAGGTTCGTAACCGGGTCCTGACAGGTAGAACAGTTGAAACTGGAGCAGCAGCACGGCCAGGTGGACTGGGGACAGCAAGGAGTCATCATGTCAGGTAGTCCTGGGGCATGGTCCTAGGGCTCAGGAACCTCCGAGAGAGAGAAGGAGAGAATTAGAGAACGCACACTTAGATTCACACAGGACACCGAATTGGACAGGAGAAGTACTCCAGATATAACAAACTGACCCCAGTCCCCCGACACATAAACTACTGCAGCATAAATACTGGAGGCTGAGACAGGAGGGGTCAGGAGACACTGTGGCCCCATCCGAGGACACCCCCGGACAGGGCCAAACAGGAAGGATATAACCCCACCCACTTTGCCAAAGCACAGCCCCCACACCACTAGAGGTATATCTTCAACCACCAACTTACGATCCTGAGACAAAGCTGAGTATAGCCCACAAAGATCTCCGCCATGGCACAACCCAAGGGGGGTGCCAACCCAGACAGGATGACCACATCAGTGAATCAACCCACTCAGGTGACGCACCCACTCCATGGACTGCATGAGAGAGCCCCAGTAAGCCAGTGACTCAGCCCCTGTAATAGGGTTAGAGGCAGAGAATCCAAGTGGAAAGAGGGGAACCGGCCAGGCAGAGACAGCAAGGGTGGTTCGTTACAACTATCGTGAGTAATTACTTTTCCCACCCAACTTCCAGCTGCTTGATACGTAGCCCTTTTTGGTGTGTATGCATTCCAATTGGTGTCATTAGTTAAGTGCCGTGTGGTCTCACATGTGCCTCTAAACTATCCCATCACATGTGCCTCTAAACTACCCCAACTACCCCATGTTAAAACATTCATACGGTTGGTTATAATCAATTCGATATTTACATGGGGTCTCTAACTTCTGTGCTTCCACCCGTACATCCATTTTTATTAAAGTCAGCACAAGCCCTATAATCATAAGGATTAGGTCCCACCATTCATTATTTCAGTGGAAAGGGCGCACACAAGAAGCAATTTGTCAGTCTAAATTTGGATGCTGTATATTGAGCCCATTCATTCCATTCATTTTTTGTGACTTTCTTCAAAGATGTGTCCTTGTATAGTTCTGGGGTTGAATCATCAATTGGGGTTACAGTCTCCTTTTCTTGACTTAAACTACTGGGATTGGTTAGAAGGTTCCAAATGTTTTGGAGGAACCCAACTGATTCTGATGTTTCTGGCTTTTTTGTAATGGCAGTGGACGGTAGCTGGGTTGATACTGCTGTTGTTTTTTCTGCAGTCGTTACTGCTGTTGTTTTTTCTGCAGTCGTTAATGCTGTTGTTTTTTCTGCAGTCGTTACTGCTGTTGTTTTTTCTGCAGTCGTTACTGCTGTTGTTTTTTGTTGCAGTCGTTACTGCTGTTGTTTTTTCTGCAGTCGTTACTGCTGTTGTTTTTTCTGCAGTCGTTACTGCTGTTGTTTTTTGTTGCAGTCGTATCCCTTCAGACCATTTAGAGCTAACTATTTCTATTATATATTCTTCACCTTCATTTTGGTCATGCTTTTCCATGGTAATCAGCCAATTAGCTTCTCCTTTGTTTATTTTTAAGTTGCATCCTTTTAAGCCCCAGATGGCTTCTCCCCTCATTTGATGATGGGACCATCCACAGAGTCGTATTTCTGGTAGAGGTCTGGTTCTCTTAATTGAGAGGGACCTCTGAACTTCTGCTTTCATTATTGTTTGGGATGGAATGGGGATGCAGATCCTATTTTTTTCTAAATAAGATTTTGTGGAAACTTGTTTTCTTACCCTACTTTTGGCATACTTTATGGTTGTATGTGGGTTTGTTACGTTGTTTCCTAGGTTTGCTGCTGTTGCTGTCAAGGCTATTTCACCACTCTTAAGTTGTTTTGGTTTCCAATGTCTGTCAGGGAGACCATGTGAGGGCAGAGAAGTCGATGGTAGGGAAGTCTCCTTCCCATTCTCCTGTCATTGTTTCCCCGTTCCCTTGGACAGCGCCTCCGTCAGGGGTATCTGCCAGAGTAGATAGGTCATCAGGAGCAACAGGCATGTCCCTCCTCCCCATCCCTGGACTCTCTGGATCTTCAGGTGAGTGTATCTGTTGACTATTGGGGGTTGCACCTTAGACCTCTTCTCCTTCTGTTTCCCCCAGGCTCATGCCTGGTTTATTAGCATCCTCTTCTTCCGTTCCCTTCCGGACTCCTGCCTGAGGTATCAGCATCCTCTCCTTCTGTTCCCTCTGGGCTCAATGGTCGCTCGATCACCCTCAGAGCTTTGGTGCAGTGGTTTAGATGGCACCACGTGGTGGTTCCTTCCACCTCTCGCCTTGGCTCGTTGCACTTCCTCTGGAACTTCCTCTGGGTCCATTTCTCCATTAAGCGCTGTTCCTCCCAATCACACTGCTTGGTCCTTTTAAGGTGGGTTATTTTGTCACGTTCGTTGTACGGAGGAGACCAAGGTGCAGCGTGATATGAATACATACTTTTAATGAAGATGAAGAACACTTAACCAACTATACAAAACAACAAACCGACCGTGAAGCTATGATAATACTAGTGCAGACACAAGTAAAATATAGTTCAGACACAGGCAACTGACATAGACAATAACCCACGAAATACACAAAGAAGATGGCTGCCTAAATATGGTTCCCAATCAGAGACAACAATAAACACCTGCCTCTAATTGAGAACCAATCTAGGCAACCATAGACAAATATAAACACCTAGATAATAAACAATCCCACAAACCTACAAAACCTCCAGACAGTACAAAAACACATACATCACCCATGTCACACACTGACCTAACCAAAACAATAAAGAAAACAAAGAATACTCCGATCAGGGCGTGACAATCCAAGGGTAGCGCATGTTCAATTAAGTACATATAACCATTGAGGATGTTTAAAACTAAGGCTGGATTAATAAGACTTTTATCTTTAAAATGGTGTAAAATATTTGTATGCTTGAGGAATTTTAATTATGAGATTTTTGTTGTTTTGAATTTGGAGCCCTGCACTTTCACTGGCTGTTGCAGAGCGGAACCCCAGTCCTAGACAGGTTACATAAAACCTCAATAATGTTCCAACCGGAGAATTCCTTTGTCTTCAGAAAAGCACTGGAACGAGAGGTAACTCTGTCGGGAGCGCGCGTCATGAGACCCAGGCACTCTGCCAGACCACTGACTCAAAGAGGTCTCAAAGGATTCTCCTTTATAGTAGAATCCTCATTCAAGTTTCTACAGACGGTTGGCATCTAGTGGAAGCCGTAGGAAGTGTAACTTTATCTATATCTCAATGTGTATTTGGTAGGCCAAGCTTTGATAAACTACAAACCTCAGATGTCCCACTTCCTGGTTGGATTTTTCTCAGGTTTTCACCTGGCATATGAGTTCTGTTATACTCACAGTCATCATTCAAACAGTTTTAGAAACTTCAGAGTGTTTTTTTATCCAATACTACTAATAATATGCATATATTAGCATCTGGGACTGAGTAGGAGGCAGTTCACTCTGGGAACGCTATTCGTCCAAAAGTGAAAATGCTGCCCCCTATCCCAATTAAGTTAATTATGTGAGCGGCAGACAGATAGCAGACAGATAGGGGGGGGGGGGCAGGGCAGGAAGTGAGCAGGATAGAGAGAGAGCAGAAGGAATTTGAGGAGAATGAGAGGGAGAGACTGGGAGTGAGGAGCGTTACGAAGGTTAGAATCTCATAATAAGCCAGGATGTATTTACCATAAGGTGTATTTTTATCAGTTTTTTAAATCTAATTTTACTGGTTGCATGAGTTACTTGATGTGTAATAGAGTTCCATGTAGTTTTGGCTCTATGTAGTACTGTGTGCCTTCCATAGTCTGCTCTGGACCTGGGGACTGTGAAGAGACTTCTGTCGGCATGTCTTGTGAGGTATGCATTGGTGTCCGAGTGCCAGTAGTTCAAACAGACAGCTCGGTGCATTCAACATGTCAATAACCGCTCAGAAATACAAGTAGTGATGAAGTTAATTTCTCCTCTTTGATCCAGGAGAGATTGACATGCATATTATTAACATTAGCTCTCTGTGTACATCCAAGGGCCAGGCGTGCTGCCCTGTTCTGAGCCAATTGCAATTCCCTCTATGTGGCACCTGACCGCACGACTGAATAGTAGTCCAGGTGCGACAAAACAAGGGCTTGTAGGACCTGCCTTGTTGATAGTGCCATTAAGGCAGAGCAATGCTTTATTATGGACAGATTTCTACCCATCTTAACTACTGTTGTATCAATACGTTTTGGTGATGACAGTTTACAATCCAGGATTACTCCAAGCAGTTTAGTCACCTCAACTTGCTCAATTTCCACATTATTCGTTACAAGATGTAGTTGAGGTTTAGTAAATGATACGTCCCAAATACAATGCTTTAAGTTTATGAAATATTTAGGACTAATTTATTCCCTGCTACTAATTCTGAAACTAACTGCAGCTCTTTTTTAAGTGTTGCAGTCATTTCAGTCAATGAAGGAGCTGACGTGTATAGTGTTGAGTCATCCTCATACATAGACACACTGGCTTTACTCAAAGCCAGTGGCATGTCGTTAGTAAAGATTTAAAAAAGCTGCCCTGGGGAATTCCTGATTCTACCTGGATTATGTTGCAGAGGCTTCCATTAAAGAACAACCTCTTTGTTACGTTAGACAGGTAACTCTTTATCCACAATATAGCAGGTGGTGTAAAACCCTAAAACATACATTTGTTATAGTAGCAGACTATGATCGATAATGTCAAAAGCTGCACTGAAGTCTAACTAAACAGCCCCCACAATATTTTTGTCATCAATTTCTCTCAGCCAATCATCAGCCAATTATGTAAGCGCAGTGCTTGTTGTATGTCCTTCCCTATAAGCATGCTGAAAGTAGCATTGTATCTGGTCAACAACAACAAAATTCCCAAAAGTTTACTAAGAGTTGGTAACAGGCTGATTGTTTGGCTGTTCGAGCCAGTAAAGGGGCATTACTACTCTCAGGTAGAAGGATAACTGTTGCTTCCCTCCAAGCCTGAGGGCACACACTTTCTAGTAGGCTTAAATTGAAGATATGGCAAATAGGAGTGGCAATGTCATCTGCTATTATCCTCAGTAATTTTCCATATCACTGTGCAAATTGTCTGTTCTTTGTTGAAGTATATTGCTTTAAATGTATTGTCTTATTCTGGGTTGATACTTAATATCTCCAGCAATAAAACATTGTGAAACTGTATATATAAATAGTTGGATCTCCATTGATTCAGTCAAACACTTTCTACCTGTTGTATTTTCAACTGGGCAGTATCGTTCTGTTACAATGACACTGGTATCTGGATTGATTATTGATAGCAATACGAGACCTTATCAGTGAATACCTCCAAACTGAAGTATTATGGGCAGTAAAACTCGTTAACGTTAAATAATGTGCCACTCACTGTTGTATTTTACTTCAAAAATAATATCCCCTCAACAACAAATACATTTATTTTTTTCTGCGACATGTCATTCTTGATCTTCATATTCAATCGTAAACTTTTGTATCTTTTAGAAAGCGCAATAGACGTTTGAGATGACGTGTAAATGTAGTATCAGATTAGGATGTCATTTGAATGAAGGATATTTGATGTGTGTCATGTACAATGTGCATTTGACTGACTGGTGATTACTTCACTTTCATATGAATATCTTCTGCAAAGTTGTTGTTTATTCCACTGACAAATTCTCAAATTAGTCTGTGGGTTAGTTTTTATAAATATATTAGTTGAAAATATAAAATACATTTCCGTGATCACGGGCGTGTCCAACCTCTCATTAGGCGAACGTAAAAAAAATTCCCGGCTTGCATTGGGCGCGACTATCCTTGGCCACGTCTCCGGGCCACGTCGCGCATTACTCGCCATTTTCCCATCCAGACCGTGGAAAACGTCGATTTAGGTGCCTGACAGAACCTATTGTAAGGTTTTAAACCTGCAAGTAACGGAGGCTTGAAGGTCGTATTTGATTTGACCCGCACAGGTTCGTTCTAGCGAAGGCACAGCCGCCTGCAGCACCCAACAGAATCATGAACATTTTCAGACTCACTGGTGATCTCTCACATTTAGCAGCCATCATCATCCTGCTGCTAAAAATATGGAAAACCAGGTCCTGTGCTGGTGAGTAAGATTCCCATTTGGACTATTGCAGCATATATCTCAATTCCAATGCAATGTACCTAGCTATTAAACTAGCAACGTTTCTTTGTAGTGGATTTTTGTTGACAAGCTAACTGCTACTAGGCAACTAACGTTAGTTTGAGGCTTCATCAAATCAGATTGTTAGCATTGATGCTAGCACGGCCTAGTAAACAGGACAGTGTTGGGAAAGGACAAAGTCCAGCAAATCAAATACACCCAAATGAAATGCATGCAATGTCCGTTGCTAAGTAACGTTAGTTGACTTGTGTTGAGTACCCCACTCATTTATTAACTAGCGATATCAGGTCAACATCTGCGCACATCAGTTTACAGGGCCCACTAAACGCTTTTCAGTGTGTGTGGTATGTCATGCCTCATCATCCCTGTTGTAGTACAGAAACCTTTGATCTTTGTCCGCTAATTCAACCCCCCCCCCCCCCAAGCGTCGCTACCCTGGTCTGTCCTTTGACGTGGTAGCGCTGTCATTTAACGCGGATATTATGGTTAAAAAATATATAATTGCTGTCAAATGCACAGCTGATACAGGACTTTGTTACTTTAATTTATACAGAATTAAAGTAGTCAATTTCCAATGTCCCCTGGGAATTACAAGGCTTGTTGCAGTCTGTTGTGTAAGGCCACAAGACTTCTAAACAAGACTGCTAACAAGCTAATCAAATGACTACCTGCATTGACCTTTTTTTTGCACTGACTCGACCCACACACTCAGACATACTTACACTGACACCCCAACACACATGCGTACAAACACACTATCACACTCACCACATATGCTGCTGCTAGTATTTTATCTATCCTGTTAACCTCGTCACTTTACCCCTACTTTTATATATACAGTACATAGGTACCTCAATTGACTCGTACCCCTCCCTGCACATGAACTCGGTACTGGTACTCCCTGTATATAGCCATGATATTTTCTACTCCCTATATATAGCCATGTTTTATTTGTTATTCACTGTGTATTTATTCCTTGTGTCATTACTTAAATTTATTAAATCTTTAACTCTGCATTTTTGGAACTAGACCTGTAAGTAAGCATTTAACTGTTAGTCTACACCTGTTGTCTATTAACCATGTGAAAAATAAAATTGGATTTGAAACAGGTTTGGGGTTGAAGGTTAGGTTTAAGATGATCTGACTTGTCAAAGGAGGCACTGATGCCTGTCACGATCAACAACTTCAGTAGGCAGGTAGCTTCTCACACAAGATATTGGATTAGACACATTCCAGCCAGGCAAAAATCAGTTTGTGCTCAGGTACTGGGCCTGTCATTAGAAACATAATCTCATCACTGCAAGCAACGAAGTTTAATTCCGTTTTTAATATACTCTAGTCTAGCAATGTTATTCATGTATTTTGAGCTTCTTGACTACAAGAGGGTGCTACCACTTGCCAGTGTTTGCAGGTTGGCCTTCTGAGGCGGAGCAGCTGTAAGTCTATCTATGTCTGTGTTTAAAATTCTTTGGATTTTTATAAAATGCTTTGGATTTTTATCACAGTTGTCTCTACCTGGCCATGCTAGAGAGGAAAGAAGCTCTCAAAACATAACTGAGATTGTAGCCACTGACCATCGCCATACAATATCTTTGTGTATTGTTCAGGCATAGGAAGGTTGAGGGATGGATCTTCTTTCAGCACATTCTGAAATGGTAGGTTTTTGCCATGGCAAGCCCAGGATTGTACATCAGGTGGTCTAAGCATTTGAATGTGATAATGCTGTACTAAGCCTACTTCTTATCAGACACTCAGTTGGTTGTGTGTTTGCAATTCACCTGTATGGAGTCCGACTAGCTTTTACCTCATCAAAGATGCTAAGTGGATTTGATCTGTCATGTTTTCATTCCTGCAGTTAGAATCAGAAATTAATGTATGCAAGCATCACAAACAAAGGTCACTTTATATTAATTTGATGTTGCTGCTTGTGGAATAAGTCACAGCCATAATGCCTGTAATGTCAGGAATTGCCATAGCAGTACCTTCAAGTTGATGACATTGACAAGTGTAAGATGGAACACAAAACATTGTGTAGTTGAGTCTGCAGGTCCTAACTGGGTTAGCCAGTAAATGGGACAAAATTAGCTTTCCGGGTTTCGATTTCTACCAAGGGGCACCAAAGTCCTTGTTCAAAAACACTTCTTTCTTTTCTGCCTCCCTGAGAATTAACACTGATCTGACCTGACTGGATAGGTGAAAGCAAGGATTTAACTTCATAGCCTCACACCAACCCTGTCCAGTGAGATCAGTGGTTACTCTAAGGAAGGATGCAAGGTTAACATCTCAATTCTTTCACAATTCAGATGAAGTTAATGAGACCGAATGAGAGGAAGCCACTTAGGGCTTTTGAGATGTACTCATGGTGGGCTGTTGTGAGTTTAGAAGAGAAGAGAGACAGACATCTGACGTCTCATACACTTGGTTGTTTTTTTGTCTCTCTTGACAGGTATCTCTGGGAAGAGTCAGATTTTGTTTGCCTTGGTGTTCACCAGTCGCTACCTGGACCTGCTCACCTCCTTCATCTCCCTCTACAACACTACCATGAAGGTGAGACACACAAACAATGGACCTTGTGAGGGTGACAGGCTAATCCTCTTAGAGCGCTTTTTTCAAGCAACACACCCTGCCCATTCTCTATAGTAGTGAGATCTACTCACGAGTCAATATTGAAGTACTGTTAAGTTGACACACCCTTGTATACCCAAGGTTCATTGGTGTATGAGTGGGTGCATCAAGAGTGTGTACCTCTAATTATGGAAACCACTAGTACATTGAAAAAACAAGCAGCTAATTTGCTCACTTTTCTAATCGGTTTCTGAGGTTGCCGTGTGCTTAACCTAATTGGATGTATACACACATCTTCCAAATAACAGTGAAAGGGATCAAGTTAGTGATTGGTGTATTGTATCGTTTAAGGTAATCTACATTGGCTGTGCGTACGCCACCGTGTACCTGATCTACGCTAAGTTCAAGGCCACCTATGACGGTAACCACGACACCTTCAGAGTGGAGTTCCTGGTTGTCCCTGTAGGAGGGCTGGCGTTCCTTGTCAACCACGACTTCTCTCCCCTCGAGGTAAGGACACCCACCCTCTTGTCTCTCATTAAGATGAATGCATACTGCATTATACAGCAACTGATGTAGAGGCATTGTTTTTGGTTAAAAGCAAACGTCACATTCGAGTGATGCGTGCCCATTCTCGCAACAAAACGCCCTGTCGCAGTTAGCATACACTGTCGGTACCTTCAAACTTAGCAGTGAGTAATGACCATGAAAACACACAAGACTGACTATAGCTATGCTCAACAAGTATAATGTTCTTCTATCTCCATGTGTGATATTTTACCATGCCTCGCTGGCTTGCTAGGTAATCAATGCTCTGACATTTGCGATGTTGTCATGACGATAAGTCGGATGTGATCGTATTTACTTTCATGTACACAAACCGCTTTCTGATTCGGAACTGCGCACGCAACTTTTCACGACACAGCCGGGAAATGGGTCTACACAGCCACACACTCCACCTCTCACTATATCCTCTCCCTCTAGATCCTGTGGACGTTCTCTATCTACCTGGAGTCGGTGGCCATCTTACCCCAGCTCTTCATGATCAGTAAGACGGGCGAGGCGGAGACCATCACCACCCACTACCTGTTCTTCCTGGGCCTGTACCGGGCTCTCTACCTCATCAACTGGATCTGGCGCTTCTACTTCGAGGGATTCTTCGACATGATCGCCATCGTGGCCGGTGTTGTTCAGACAATCCTCTATTGTGACTTCTTCTATCTGTATGTGACAAAAGGTGAGTCGAGCTGCAGTCTTCGGACTTAATTTCTAAGTAAGTTTGGAGCAGTGTTTCCGCAGCAGTCATTTAACTGTTGTGCTGCGCCACGGCAAAATTGCCACCACTCCAAAAAAAACATGGAAACATATTTTGGTCAAGGCACAATTTGAAGGTGTTAGAACGATCTCCATTTACTTTTCCTCTGCAAACAAAACAAGTAATTAATAGAAAAAAAACAGACAACCTCGTAGTAGAATATTTTATCTACCTAGTTGGCTTGTGTGTTCTATACAAAATAAATATTCCTCTCCAGGTGCATTCAAGTTGCCATGGCGCAGCACACCTCATCCCCATATTGTTTTTATTTACTTTGCTGCTCTTTTGCACACCAATATCACTACTTACACACCATCATCTGCTCATCTAGCACTCGTGTTATCTCTGCTAAATTGTAATTACTTTGCTACTATGACCTATTTATTGCCTTACCTCATGCCATTTGCACATATGGTAGACTTTCTTTTAAAACCCTATTGTGTTATTGACACTACGCTTGTTTATTCCATGTAACTCTGTGTTGTTTCTGTCGCACTGCTTTGCTTTATCTTGGCCAGGTCGCAGTTGTAAATGAGAACTTGTTCTCAACTAGCTTACCTGGTTAAATAAAAAATGTATTCTGACAAGCAGTCAATGCACAACTATTCTTCCAATCACAAGAAAAACAGCAGCTTTAATGGCCTTTGATAAGAGGGCGATCCCAGCTTTCCATTCCTACTTTATTCATTTCTCAACTCACAAATGTGTGGACTGAACCATTTTTAAACCAAGTTTTTAGCAGGGTAATGGTTAAACATGCTCTGCAATTCACTGAGTGAATAGTGGAGCTAAACCTAGCACTGGTCAATTGTAGGGTAACTAGGGGTAAAATGCCACCCTACACCATTTTTTTGAGTGACTTAAAAAAAAGTTGTGCAGTAAGTGCCAACCAGGGAAAGTGTTGAGGGAATAGTGACATGAAGTGGTTTCTGTGGGAGGTACAGGCATGGTCATGTTATGCTGGGTGCCAGGTTACCCCTCTGCCAATAACGGCACATTTTCAGTTTTCCCCTCCCCACTCAGACCATTCCCAGACAGTCCTTGAGAAATTGCCTTTTGTGAAGATATTTTTTAATTGAAAACAACCCCAGTAAGGTACATGTTATCCCAAAATGGTTTAATATTGAGATAGAAATGACTGCATTGGACCTTTAAACTTCAGTATATACAGTATATACACTGTAAACACTCAGTAAAAAAAGATGGTGGCCAGTATGTTGCAATAAACTTTAGTGAACTATTAACAGAAAATATTTACAAAATAGCTACATATAGGAGCAGATCATCATTGTACATGAGAATGCACAACTGCAAAGCATTTCGAATTCTTGTGCACCATTATGCACGATGCTTGAATGTATTCTTTTGTCAATATTATCTGTTAATAGTTCACTAAAGTTTATTGCAACGTAATGGCCGCCTACTCGTCTTCTTTCTCAAGTTCATTCTTGAATATACCTGCCCACATCTCCACTGTAAAACACTCACCGGGAACTTCTGGTATTTGTCACAATGTGCTAAGGTCATCTGTTTAACCGGTGCGTTGAACCTAAAAAAATCTCTCCTCTGTTTCAGTACTGAAAGGAAAGAAGCTGAGTCTGCCAGCTTAAGTGCCAAAGATGGACCGATTTGGCAGATTCGCTGGGGGGGTGGCACATGAGTTTACCCCCTCCCCCCGCCAGTGTAAGATGCCTGAGACAGAGAGCGAGCCGCTTAGTTTGTCCTGTTTTTTGACCACTATCAGCAACACCTGTTCAGGAGGGTGCAAATGTCAGAGCGCTCAGATAGAAATGTATTGTATAGAGCTAGGGAATTTTCAGCTCTATTAATTATATTTCCATCTGCAACCCAGAACAAACCCGAAAAGGCCATCCTGAAGCCTTCGGACTTCTGTTTGATGCATCTTGCCTGACCTTTTTTTATTACTCTGTATAAAGGAAGAAAAGTTTTCTAAATAAAAATGTGTACTCTGATTTGACACATTAGTGAATGAGCTGAAAACATAAATTGCCTGTGATTTGGCACTGTAAAATATTGGAGCGGACTCCGTGGTGGGATAGTATTGACTAAAACCGTTTAAGAGTATTTGCAACCTCAAATGTACTTCTTATTTCTCCTTAATCCAGAAAGAGGGGAAGTGTAATGGAGTGTTATTCCCTTGGCTTTGGTTGGCAAACTTGTATTTTTTTCACTTTCTGACCCAGTGTACATTCCTGTATAAAGACAGCCAGTTACTGTTCATTCATGCCCTGGTCAATACTTAATATCCTCCAAAAAGATTAAACTAATCAATTTAGTTTGAATTGACCTGTAACTGTCACCTGCTATTTGAAATCCATCACTTACACCCCCAAAGAGTTTCACTGAAATACAGTATCGATAAACTGCCTTATCTTCATTGCTGTAAATGGCTTTCATTTAAATTTACACCATCAAATCACCTGTATCTATATTTTACTACCTGAGTATCATTTCAAAATGAGTCCATTCATTGGCAATATATAGGCTACCAACTCAGACATCAGCTCCTGAAACCAGTCATGTTTTATGCAGATTCATGTTTCTTAATGTCCATAGATTAGTCTACATGATGTGCATATTGTTGAGCTCACTTTAGATCTTTGACACATTATGGGCATTGAATTGTAACCAGACATCTGCCTTTACTTATTTGGCCTCACATGCAGATCATTCCTATTTTTTTTACTGAGTTCTTTTGCATGCTGTTGCCACCACAAATAAAGATTTTATGGAAAACACTTGACTGAATGAGAAGAGGTGGGTGTTGATTGTACTTTATTAATCCCAGAAGGAGAAAGTAGTCATTACAGCCATAGCAACAAACAAAATGTGCATGGTGAGTTTAGGCTGTCATTTGTTACTAGCTACATAAGCAGTTAATTTACAATTGCAAAACACAAACCTGCATTTATAGAACATTGAGAACAAAGGATCTTTAACTAAAAAGCTGGATGGCATTTATCTTGATGAGTCCGCAAACGGTCTCTACGATTGAAAGCTTTCCCACAATCCGTACATTGGTAAGGCTTCTCTCCTGTGTGCGTTTTCATGTGTCTGCTCAACTGATGGGAGGTGCTGAAGGACTTGTTGCAGGTGAGACACGAATACGGTTTCTCCCCGGTATGACTTCGCCGGTGTATGGTGAGATAATGGGCTTGAACAAAACCCTTCCCACAGTCCTTGCACTTGAATGGCCGGTCTCCAGTATGGTATCTCATGTGTATCCTCAGTTCAGATGCAGATTTGAAAACTCTGGTACATTCCTTATATGTGCAGGAATAAGGATTCTCCCCTGTGTGAATCAATACGTGTCTTGCCAATGGGGCAGGGCTATAGAATCCCTTACCGCAGTAGGAGCATGGGTAACGCACCCCTTTGTGGTATACATTCTCATGCATCTTCATTTGACCTTTGTCCCTGAAAGCTTTGTTACACTGGGAACAAGGGAAACGTTTCACCTGAGGAGTGTGAACACGATTCATGTGTGTTTTCAGAATCCCCTTGGATTGGAAGCTCTTTCCACACTCCCAGCAAAGGCACGGTTTCTCTCCTGTGTGCGTTCTCTGGTGTGTCACAAGAGCAGTTTCAAAATGGAACTTCTTGGGACAATGGGAGCACTTATATGGAAGATCCCCGGTGTGTGTCCTCTCGTGCCGGACGAAGACAGATAACTCGGCATAGCTCCTCTCACAGTAGGTGCAGCGGAACGGCCCGCTGAACTGATGGTCATCCACGTAGTGTCTGGAGAGGTATCTTATCACATTGAAGCTCTTCTCACACATGGTGCATTGAACCGGTTTGTGCTCTACCTTGTGAATTGCAAGCGTTTCTTGGTCTGGGAACATCCTTCGGCAATAGGCGCAGCGGAGCGGGTTGTGGATGCGTTTGTGTGCTGTCAGTGTGGATTTTAGCCCAAATTCCTTCCCACATTCATTACACTTGTGGATTTTCTTTTCCCCTAATTCAACAGGTTCACCCTTCCTCACCTTGCAAAACAGTCTCATGTGCCTCCTCAATACAAAGTCGAACTTGTATTTCGACCCACAACGGGGGCAAGTGTGTGGGCGCTCATCTGAGTGAGAGAGAATGTGATATCTCAGGTATCCCGATATAAATTTATGGCAAATAGGACACCTTGCACAGCGTTTGGATGATCCTATAGGTGTGTTTGGTTCCGGGGTGGAAGATGGGTGTTTGGTTGCATTGGTGGAGGACGACTCACTGTCCTCAGGTGTTTCCTCAATAGGAAAGACACATCTTTCAATATGTTCCTGGAAGCTTCTCAAGGTCTTGTAAATCTTCTTACAGGTGGGACATCGATAGGGCCAGTCACCAGTGTGGGTCACCATGTGTTTCCTCAGAACTGCAGGACGCTGTACAACCTTACCGCACACCTTGCATGTCCTACGCTCCAGAGACCTTTTTGCTCTCGCTGATGACCCCTCCACAGAATGCATGTAGGTGAAGGCAGAATTCTGTTTGCTCAGAGTTGCAGAGAGTTGTATGATTCCTGCTTCACATGTCATGCTCTGATGGTGTGTACTGCCTGATGGCCCTGGGTCTGTCTGCCCCGTAGCTGGAGAACCACGGCTCTCTCCAAGCTCCCCTTGTTGACGACTCAGAAAAAGACAAGCCTCTTCATGAGCCTTCACACTGTAATCGTGCTTGAAGGTCCTCTCACAGTTACTACATTGATGGATTCCTTTTTTCGGATGGGACTCCATGTGGATCTTCAGTTCGGAAGAGTTAGGGAAGATGTGTTTGCACACTCTGCACTTTTTGGGCTCAGTGTGGATAATCTGATGCCGCTTCATGCTTGAACCTGTTGCAAAAGTCTTCCCACAAACAGGACATGTCTTGCAGACAATGCGTTTGAGTTGTTTTTCATTTGGGCCTGCTTTTTGTTCTTGCGGACGTGGTAAAATTTTCTTCAACATCAGACCCTTGTATTGCATCACTGATATGGATGACTCATTGTCCTCAGGTGTTTCCTCAATAGGAAAGACACATCTTTCAGTATGTTCTTGGAAGCTTC
The DNA here is from genome assembly GCF_036934945.1 of Oncorhynchus masou masou. Lineage (NCBI taxonomy): Eukaryota > Metazoa > Chordata > Actinopteri > Salmoniformes > Salmonidae > Oncorhynchus > Oncorhynchus masou. Next base: position 27,564,286 of record NC_088242.1, read on the forward strand.
CCAAGGCTTTGTAAATCTTCTTACAGGTAGGACATTGATAGGGCCAGTCACCAGTGTGAGTCAACATGTGTTTCCTCAAGACTGCAGGACGCTGTACGACCTTACCGCACAACTTGCATGTCCTACGCTCCAAGGACCTTTTGGATCTTGGGACCTGTTGATTTGATTTGGGGGTCTGTGTCATGTTAGCGATGACAATCCCTTGTTGGTCCACCGAGGGTTCTTTAGACATGCCTATGTTTCTCTTTTGTTCAGGTTTGGGCTTTTTTCTGAATTTTTCATAATGATTTTCTTCTTGCGTTTTGATTAGTTTAAAAGGCTTCTCTATACCATCTTCCCCTATACCCATCACTGTTTCGTACTCTGGTTCCACCTTGTCTGTCTCTGGGTCAGCAAACTCTGCATCATCCTCCACCTCCTCATCACTAACAGAGGATGTTTTGTTTTTCTCACATTCCCCTGATCTGCTATCCACCCCTTCTCTTTCTTTTACATCCATACGTGTTCCTTTTTTCACCTCTGTTGTAATTACCACCCTTTCCACAGGAGGAAGACTGAGAGCTGAGAGAATGCAGTCCCCATCGGTGGAAGATGGAGGGTCTGAAAAAGGGAACCAAAATGCAACAGTCTTAAATTTGCAATGGGGGGTCCAAAACAAATCCATGATATAGCATGAAAATGATGGGTGCGAGATGCCTACCATGGTTGTCCAGCTGGCAGAGATCTCTGTGGTATTGAAGCAGGGTTTTCAGCTGCTGAGGGTGAGATATGGACTCAACACATTCCTCCAGAACAGAGGGGATGTCACTGAGCAGCAAGGCAGCCTGACACAATAAGGAATACAGAGTTAGAAGGAATATACAGTACCAGTCAAAAGTTTGGACACACCTACTCATTCAAGGGTTTTTCTTTATTTTCTACATTGTAGAATAATAATGAAGACATCAAAACTATGAAATAACACATGGAATCATGTAGTAACCTAAAAAAGTGTTAAACAAATCAAAATATATTTTATATTTCAGATTCTTCAAAGTAGCCACCCTTTGCCTTGACAGCTTCGCGCATTCTCTCAATCAGCTTCATGAGGTAGTCACCTGGAATGCATTTCAATTAACTGTTGTGCTTTTTTAAAAGTTAATTTGTGGAATTTCTTTCCTTCTTAATGCATTTGAACCAATCTGTTGTGTTGTGACAAGGTAGTGGTGGTATAAAGAATTCCAGATCCTCTCTAGCTGGGCCACTCAAAGAGTTCAGAGACTTGTCCAGAAGCCACTCCTGCATAGTCTTGGATGTGTGCTCTGCTCCATTCATCCTTCCCTCGATCCTGACTTGTCTCCCAGTCCCTGCAGCTGAAAAACATCCCCACAGCATGATGCTGCCACCACCATGCTTCACCGTAGGGATGGTGCCAGGTTTCATCCAGACATGAGACTTGGCATTCAGGCCAAAGAGTTCAATCTAGGTTTCATCAGACCAAAGAATCTCGTTTCTCATGGTCTGAGAGTCTTTAGGTGCCTTTTGGCATTCTCCAAGCGGGCTGTCATGTGCCTTTTACTGAGGAGTGGCTTCCGTCTGGCCATTCTACCATAGGGCGTACAATTGGCTCAGCGTCGTCCAGGTTAGGGGAGGGTTTGGCCAGGGTAGGCCATTGTAAATAAGAATATGTTCTTAACTAACTTGCCTAGTTAAATAAAAAGTTGTAGAAACATCTCAAGGATGATCAATAGAAACAAGATGCACCTGAGCTCAATTTGAGTGTCATAGCAAAAAGGGTCTGAATACCTTTGCAAATAAGGTAGCGTTTAAAAAAAAATACATTTGCAAAAAAAAAACAATTGAAAAACCTGTTTTCGCTTTGTCATTATGGGGTATTGTGTGTAGATTGCTAAGGAAAATATTGAAAAGTCAAGGGGTCTGAATACCTTCTGAAGGTACTGTATATACTTGTATTTCTACTAGTACCTGTTGGAAGTTTGACACAGGAAGTAGCTTCTCCAGTCTCGAAAGGAATTGCCACATGAGTTTCTGTATGCCTACGTCATAACTTGGACCAAATTCTACAGGAAAAACATCCTAAAACAGAGTAAAGGAATATAAGCTATGAAAACATCTTAGAAGAGTATTATTGAATTTCTGGAAATACACAGCAGTGGAAATACACATAATGGAAGTGACCCACAACTATTCCATAGCCAAATACTTACTGACCTGGAAGAAATGTTCCCTCTCGCCTGGGTCTTTCAGAAGGGTTTGAACCAGCCCCAGGAAATTGGATTCAGATAATCCTACCTCTGCATCAGCCTTAAACACAGAATATTATTATTTTTGTTTTTTAAACAACTAATTGACCATCCTCGGTTCAATTATTTGAATTCATTTTGTTATTTTTTCCCCTTCTGTGAGCTCAATGAACACATTGCACAGTTTCTCTAGAAAAATAAAATCTAGACGGAACTGTGCGATGTAGTAGGGAGTTGTAGATTCCAACAGGCCAATATTCTTCACACAAACAAACATAGTAGTTAACTACAATGACCATAATTCATTGCGCATCTACTTGTCCAGTCTGTGTATCTTGTATGCCTGCTACGAAGAGAGAAGAATGCGTGACCTTGGTGATATAGAAAGCAGCTGTCGCTTCGTGAGGTATCGCTACCTGAAAATACATGATCTAAGTGATGGATAGTTGGTATTCAGCCTCATGTATTTCGAAAAATAGTGATTTTAATGTGAAGAAATTATGGTTAACTTCTTAAGGTATAGGGGGCAGCATTTTCACTTTCGGATAAATAGCGTGCCCATCTATTAGTAGATTTGGATAGAAAACACTCTGAAGTTTCTAAAACTGTTTGAATCTTGTCTGTGAGTATAACAGAACTTATGTAGCAGGCAAAACCCCGAGGACTAACCGTTCAGAAATCTTTTTTTTTTTGAGGTCTCTGTCTGTTCAATGATTTCTCATTGGCAAACGATACTTCTTAGGAACTTGTTTTCAGTTCCTACCGCTTCCACTAGATGTCATCAGTCTTTGGAATTTGGTTGAGGTTATTCATTTGTGCAATGAAGAAGTACGGCCATCTAGGAACTGCGTAACACTGTTGAGAGTTACGCAAGACTTGAAAAGTAGCTTGGTTTGTTTTCTTCCTGTATTGAACACAGATAGACCAGACTTCAATTTGATCGATTATTAACGTTTAAAAATACCTAAAGTTGTATTACAAAAGTAGTTTGAAATATTTTGGCAAAGTTTATAGGCAACTTTTGAAATATTTTGTAGTGACGTGTCCCATTTTGGAAGCCGTTTTTTTCTGGATCAAACGCGCAAATAAATGGACATTTTGGATATATATGGACGGAATTAAATCGAACAAAAGGACCAATTGTGATGTTTAAGGGACATATTGGAGTGCCAACAAAAGAAGCTCGTCAAAGGCAAGGCACGTTTTATATTTTATTTCTGCGTTTTGTGTAGCGCCTGCAGGGTTGAAATATGCTCCTCTTTGTTTACTGTTGTGCCATCATCAGAAAATAGCTTCTTATGCTTTTGCCGAAAAGCATTTTTAAAATCTGACACGTTGGCTGGATTCACAACGAGCGTAGCTTTAATTGAGTATCTTATATTTGTGATTTAATGAAAGTTTGATTTTAATATAATTTTTTTTTAAATTTGCCGTGCTGCATTTCCCCTGGCTTTTGGCCAAGTGGGACGCAATCGTCCCCTATACCATAAGAAGTTAATAAGTGATAAGCATTAATGGGCAGTCACTACCATCATGAAACTTTTATTAATAGTTTTATTCTGCGTTGTTACAGCATTCAACCCACAATGTAAAAATATACACTGCTCAAAAAAATAAAGGGAACACTAAAATAACACATCCTAGATCTGAATGAATGAAATATTCTTATTAAATACTTTTCTTTACATAGTTGAATGTGCTGACAACAAAATCACACAAAAATTATCATCAATGGAAATCAAATTTATCAACCCATGGAGGTTTGGATTTGGAGTCGCACTCAAAATTAAAGTGGAAAACCACACTACAGGCTGATCCAACTGATGTAATGTCCTTAAAACAAGTCAAAATGAGGCTCAGTAGTGTGTGTGGCCTCCACGTGTCTGTATGACCTCCCTACAACGCCTGGGCATGCTCCTGATGAGGTGGCGGATTGTCTCCTGAGGGATCTCCTCCCAGACCTGGACGAAAGCATCCGCCAACTCCTGGACAGTCTGTGGTGCAACGCGGCGTTGGTGGATGGAGCGAGACATGATGTCCCAGATGTGCTCAATTGGATTCAGGTCTGGGGAACGGGCAGGCCAGTCCATAGCATCAATGCCTTTCTCTTGCAGGAACTGCTGACACACTCCAGCCACATGAGGTCGAGCATTGTCTTGCATTAGGAGGAACCCAGGGCCAACTGCACCAGCATATGGTCTCACAAGGGATCTGAGGATCTCATCTCGGTTCCTAAAGGCAGTCAGGCTACCTCTGGCGAGCACATGGAGGGTTGTGCGGCCCCCCAAAGAAATGCCACCCCACACCATGACTGACCCACCGCCAAACCGGTCATGCCGGAGGATGTTGCAGGCAGCAGAACGTTCTCCACGGCGTCTCCAGACTGTCACATGTGCTCAGTGTGAACCGGCTTTCATCTGTGAAGAGCACAGGGCGTCAGTGGCAAATTTGCCAATCTTGGTGTTCTCTGGCAAATGCCAAATGTCCTGCACGGTGTTGGGCTGCAAGCACAACCCCCACCTGTGGACGTTGGGCCCCTCATACCACCCTCATGGAGTCTGTTTGACCGTTTGAGCAGACACATGCACATTTGTGGCCTGCTGGAGGTAATTTTGCAGGGCTCTGGCAGTGCTCCACCTGTTCCTCCTTGCACAAAGGCGGAGGTAGCGGTCCTGCTGCTGGGTTGTTGCCCTCCTACGGCCTCCTCCACGTCTCCTGATGTACTGGCCTGTCTCCTGGAAGCGCCTCCATGCTCTGGACACTATGCTGACAGACACAGCAAACCTTCTTGCCACAGCTCGCATTGATGTTCCATCCTGGATGAGCTGCACGACCTGAGCCACTTGTGTGGGTTGTAGACTCCGTCTCATGCTACCACTAGAGTGAAAGCACCGCCTGCATTCAAAAGTGACCAAAACATCAGCCAGGAAGCATAGGAACTGAGAAGTGGTCTGTGGTCACCACCTGCAGAACCACTCCTTTATTGGGGGTGTCTTGCTAATTGCCTATAATTTCCAGCTGTTGTCCATTCCATTTGCACAACAGCATGTGAAATGTATTGTCAATCAGTGTTGCTTCCTAAGTGGACAGTTTGATTTCACAGAAGTGTGATTGACTTGGAGTTACATTGTGTTGTTTAAGTGTTCCCTTTATTTTTTTGAGCAGTGTATATAATACTCAAAACTGAAAACTGTGATTATTTCTGTAATAATCTAAAACTACATAAAAACAGCAACCGCTCAGAACTACCCTTAGTCTGCATGTCATATCAGAAATACATGAATGTCTATCACTGACCGGTTTAGACATTAGCTGAGGCTCTGCCTTAAGGAGCTCACCTGTGTCCTCCAGAAAGGTGTAAGGGTCTGTATCCTGTCCAGGTGTGGCTGAATGGTCTGGAGGTCTGTAATCGGCTTTGAGCGACACAACTCCAGGACCAGCTGAAAGCAGAGCAAACCAATCCAGGACACGTATGAGACAATAAACACTACTAAATATGATCATATCCCATCTTAACCATCATAATGAGCACTAGCTCCACCTCCCTCTCTCACCCGTGCTCGAAGACCCAGAATAAGTTGGGCCCTCTGACTGTCATTCAGAAGCTCTGGAACTATCTCTGTAACCATGGTAACAAACTCCTCCAGCATCCCATAATCCATCACGTGTCTTTGCTGGATTGTTTGCCAGATGGCTGCTGAGACCAGCCGCAGTGGAGGAATCATAAGCCGCAGAGAGTGGAGAGGAAGAGAGGGACCTGAAACACAAAAATTTCCCAAATGATAAAACAATAATAAAGAAGTTTGAATGATGAGCAACAAGTAGTGAATTAATGAGTACTGACTAGTGAGCGATGAGTTAAACACTCACTACCAGTCAAACGTTTGGACACACCTACTCATTCAAGGGTTTCTTTATTTGTACTATTTTCTACATTGTAGAATAATAGTGAAGACATCAAAACTATGGAATCATGTAGTAACCAAACAAATCAAAATATGTGTTATATTTCAGATTCTTCAAATAGCCACCCTTTACCTTGATGACAGCTTTGCACAATCTTGGCGTTCCCTCAACCAGCTTCATGAGGTAGTCACCTGGAATGTATTTCAATTAACCTGTTAAAACTCTAGGGGCGCAATTTCATTTTTGGATGAAAAACGTTCCCGTTTTAAACAAGATATTTTGTCACAAAAAGATGCTCGACTATGCATATAATCGATAGCTTTCGAAAGAAAACACTCTGACGTGTCCAGAACTGCAAAGATATTTTCTGTGCGTGCCCTAGAACGTGAGCTTCAGGCAAAACCAAGATGAGACGGCATCCAGGAAATGAGCAGGATTTTTGAGGCTCTGTTTTCCATTGTCTCCCTATATGGCTGTGAATGCGAGAGGAGTAAGTCTGCCTTTTCTGTCGTTTCCCCAAGGTGTCTGCAGCATTGTGACGTATTTGTAGGCATATCATTGGAAGATTGACCATAAGAGACCACATTTACCAGGTGTCCGCCCGGTGTTCTGCGCCGAAATTGGTGTGCAAAAGTCAGCTGCAAGTATTTTTCCATGGAATTTATAGAAGAATACAGGCTTCCACGAACGATATATCAATGAAGAGATATGTGAAAAAACACCTTGAGGATTGATTCCAAACAACGTTTGCCATGTTTCGGTCGATATTATGGAGTTAATTCGGAAAAAGTTTGACGTTGTAGGTGACTGAATTTTCGTTTCGGTAGCCAAATGCGATGTACAAAACGGAGCGATTTCTCCTACACACAGACGCTTTCAGGAAAAACTGCGCATTTGGTATGTAACTGAGAGTCTCCTCATTGAAAACATCCGAAGCTCTTCAAAGGTAAATGATTTTCTTTATTTGGTTCTGGTTTTTGTGAAAATGTTGCGTGCTAAATGCTACTCAAAATGCTAAGCTAGCTTAGCATACTCTTACACAAATTAGTGAATTGCTATGGTTCAAAAGCATATTTTGAAAATCTGAGATGACAGTGTTGTTAAGAAAAGGCTAAGCTTGAGAGTAGGCGCATTATTTTCATTTTATTTGCGATTTTCAGAAATCGTTAACGTTGCGTTATGCTAATGAGCCTGAGGCTTTAGTCACGATCCCGGATCCGGGATGGGGAGTTTCAAGAAGTTAACAGGTGCGCCTTGTTAAAAGTTAATTTGTGGAATTTCTTTCCTTCTTAATGCGTTTGAGCCAATCTGTTGTGTTGTGACAAGGTAGGGGGGTATATAGTAGATGGCCCTATTTGGTATAAGACCAAGTCCATATTATGGCAAGAACAGCTCAAATAAGCAAAGTGAATCGACAGTCCATCATTACTTTAAGAGAAGAGATGATGGTCAGTCAATACAGAAAATGAAGAACTTTGAATGATCAAGCTCTCATGAGCACCGCCACAGGGATGGAAGACCCAGAGTTACCGCTGCTGCAGAGGATACGTTTATTAGAGAGAGTTACCAGCCTCAGAAATTGCAGCCCAAATAAATGCTTCAGAGTTCAAGTAACAGACGCATCTCAACATAAAGTGTTCAGAGGACACCGTGTGAATCAGGCCTTTATGGTTGAATTGCTGTAAAGAAACCACTACTAAAGGACACCAATTATAAAAAGAGACTTGTTTGGGCCAAGAAACACAAGCAATGGACATTAGACCGGTGGAAATTTGTCCTTTGGTCTGGAGTCCAAATTGTAGACTTTTGGTTCCAACCGCCGTGTCTTTGGGAGACGCTGTGTGGGTGAACGGATGATCGCCGCATGTGTTTTTCCCACCGTAAAGCATGGAGGAGGAGGTGTTATGGTGTGGGGGTGCTTTGCTGGTGACACTGTCTGTGATTTATTTATAATTCTAGCCACACTTAACCAGCATGGCTACCACAGCATTCTGCAGCGATACACCATCCCATCTGGTTTGCACTTAGTGGGACAATCATTATTTTTTCAACAGGACAAAGACCCAACACACCTCCAGGCTGTGTAAGGGCTATTTGACCAAGAAGAAGAGTGATGGTGTGCTGCATCAGATGACCTGGCCTCTACAATCCCCCGACCTCAACCAAATTGAGATGGTTTGGGATGAGTCGGACCACGGAGTGAAGGAAAAACAGCCAACAAGTGCTCAGCATGTGTGGGAATTCCTTCAAGACTGTTGGAAAAGCATTCCAGGTGAAGCTGGTTGAGAGAATGCCAAGAGTGTGCAAAGCTGTCATCATGGCAAATAGCGGCTATTTGAAGAACCTCAAATATAAAATATATTTAGATTTGTTTAACACTTTTTTGGCCTTGTGTTATTTCATAGTTTTGATGTCTTCACTATTATTCTACAATGTAGAAAATAGTAACAATAAAGAAAAACCATTGAATGAGTAGGTGTTCTAAAACTTTTGACCGTACATCAATTAGTTAAAAATAATGTAATCATATGGGCAACGATCACATCAAATAGGTTAAGAAACGCAAGTAAAAATTATATAAAGAGATATTAGCTTGCTAGCTAGCTAGGTCTAACAACGTTATCTGAATAAAGAAAGAGGCCATTGAGTATCTTTGTTTCGTAATTACCTTATTGCTACAGAATTGGACCACGATCAGACTTCACATTTTTTTGGTTATCATCGATTAGGGTGTTTCCACGTCAGCATGACACAAAAATAGTTTGGGTATCGTAAGATTGCTTTGGCAATTCTCACATAGAAACTTAAATTGGGAGGAAGAATGTTTCATTTGCTTTTTGTATTTCTATAACAAACAATTTTTAAAAAATCATGATGTAAGTGGCCATTTTAAGCTCCTTTTAGTCCCGACACAGGGGTTAAAGCAAAAAAAATCCAATGACAAACTTACGTCGATCTCAGATTGATAGTCTGGGGCCAAGTTAACCTCCCCTTTCATGTAAGAAGGTTTGACCAATTCCAGTCCCCTTGCTGAGGAGGTCCGGGGAGAATTTACAGTGGGGCAAAAAAAGTATTTAGTCAGCCACCAATTGTGCAAGTACTCCCACTTAAAAAGATGAGAGAGGCCTGTAATTTTCATCATCGGTACAATTCAACTATGACAGACAAAATAAGAAGGAAAAAAATCCTGAAAATCACATTGTAGGATTTTTAATGAATTTATTTGCAAATTATGGTGGAAAATAAGTATTTGGTCAATAAAAAAAGTTTCTCAATACTTTGTTATATATATATTGCCTATATATATATATATATATATATATAGGCAATGACAGAGGTCAAACGTTTTCTGTAAGTCTTCACAAGGTTTTTACACACTGTTGCTGGTATTTTGTCCCATTCCTCCATGCAGATCTCCTCTAGAGCAGTGATGTTTTGGGGCTGTTGCTGGGCAACATGGACTTTAAACTCCCTCCAAAGATTTTCTATGGGGTTGGGATCTGGAGACTGGATAGGCCACTCCAGGACCTTGAAATGCTTCTTACGAAGCCACTCCTTCATTGCCCGGGTGGTGTGTTTGGGATCATTGTCATGCTGAAAGATCCAGCCACGTTTCATCTTCAATGCCCTTGCTGATGGAAGGAGGTTTTCACTCAAAATCTCACGATACATAGCCCCACTCATTCTTTTACACGGATCAGTCGTCCTGGTCCCTTTGCAGAAGAACAGCCCCAAAGCATGTTGTTTCCACCCCCATGCTTCACAGTAGGTATGGTGTTCTTTGGATGCAACTCAGCATTTTTTGTCCTCCAAACATGACGAGTTGAGTTTTTACCCAAAAATTATATTTTGGTTTCATCTGACCATATGACATTCTCCCAATCTTCTTCTGGATCATCCAAATACTTTCTAGCAAACTTCAGACGGGCCTGGACATGTACTGGCTTAAGCAGGGGGACACGTCTGGCACTGCAGGATTTGAGTCCCTGGCGGCGTAGTGTGCTACTGATGGTAGGCTTTGTTACTTTGGTCCAAGCTCTCTGCAGGTCATTCACTAGGTCCCCCAGTGTGGTTCTGGGATTTTTGCTCACCGTTCTTGTGATCATTTTGACCCCATGGGGTGAGATCTTGCGTGGAACCCCAGATCGAAGGAGATTATCAGTGGTCTTGTATGTCTTCCATTTCCTAATAATTGCTCCCACAGTTGATTTCTTCAAACCAAGCTGCTTACCTATTGCAGATTAGTACTACTGTGTGCACGACAAGTAATTTTTCCAACAATTGTCTACAGACAGATTATTTCACTTATAATTCACTGTATCACAATTCCAGTGGGTCAGAAGTTTACATACACTAAATTGACTGTGCCCTTAAACAGCTAGGAAAATTCCAGAAAATGATGTCATGTCATTAAAAGCTTCTGATAAGCTAATTGGCATCATTTGAGTCAATTGCAGGTGAATCTGTGGATGTATTTCAAGGCATACCTTCAAAACTCAGTTCCGCTTTGCTTGACATCATGGGAAAAATCTAAAGAAATCAGCCAAGACCTCAGAAAAATAATTGTAGACCTCCACAAGTCTGGTTCATCCTTGGGAGCAATTTCCAAATGCCTGAAGGTACCACGTTCAACTCTACAAACAATAGTACACAAGTATAAACACCATGGGACCACGCAGCCGTCATACCGCTCAGGAAGGAGACGCATTCTGTCTCCTAGAGATGAACGTACTTTGGTGCGAAAAGTGCAAGTCAATACCAGAAGAACAGCAAAGGACCTTGTGAAGATGCTGGAGGAAACAGGTACAAAAGTATCTATATCCACAGTAAAACGAGTCCTATATCGACATAACCTGAAAGGCCGCTAAGCAAGGAAGAAGCCACTGCTCCAAAACCGCCATAAAAAAGCCAAACTACAGTTTGCAACTGCACATGGGGACAAAGATCGTACTTTTTGGAGAAATGTCCTCTGGTCTGATGAAACAAAAATATAACACTTTGGCCATAATGACCATCGTTGTGTTTGGAGGAAAAAGGGGGAGGCTTGCAAGCCAAAGAACATCATCACAACCATGAAGCACGGGGGTGGCAGCATCATGTTGTGGTGGTGCTTTGCTGCAGGAGGGACTGGTGCACTTCACAAAATAGATGGCATCATGAGAAGGAAAATTATGTGGATATATTGAAGCAACATCAGTCAGGAATTAAAGTCTGGTTGTAAATGGGTCTTCCAAATGGACAATGACCCCAAGCATACTTCTAAAGTTGTGGCAAAATGGCTTAAGGACAACAGTTAAGGTATTGGAGTGGCCATCAAAGCCATGACCTCAGTCCTATAGAAAATCTGTGGGCAGAACTGAAAAGATGTGTGCGAGCAAGGAGGCCTACAAACCTGACCCAGTTACACCAGCTCTGTCAAGAAGAATGGGCCAAAATTCACCCAACTTATTGTGGGAAGCTTGTGGAAGGCTAACCGAAACGTTTGACCAAAGTTAAACAATTTAAAGGCAATGCTACCAAATACTAAATGAGTGCATGTAAACTTCTGACCCACTGGGAATGTGTTATTATTCAGACATTTCACATTCTTAAAATAAAGTGGTGATACTAACTGACCTAAGACAGGACATTTTTACTAGGATTAAATGTCAGGAAATGTGAAAAACTGAGTTTAAATGTATTTGGCTAAGGTGTATGTAAACTATCGACTTCAACTACATTTGCCAACTGCTTTCAAATGTTTTTTTCTGCAATTGCACTAAGAATTGTTGTGCATTTGATGGCTTGTCAGAATACATGTTTCCCCTCCTATGGCTCTCGCAACTGGAATGCGCCTCGAGAGGAATATTTATCTCTCATAGAACACACAACAAGCCAACGAGGTAAAACTATTCTATTATGGGGTTGTCCGATTTTGTTTTAATAACATTACATGGCAAGAATAGCAACACTGGAAAGTTACATCCTGAGTGAAAGTATATAGGCTTTGAATTACTTTGCCAGCAGTTGAGCAGTGCATTATAGACTATTTAGTTCCCTACATTTTAACATCAGAGTTTCATAAACAATCATGCATGTCATTTCAGTGCACAGAGCAGATATTTTTTGGGGAGAATACATTTATTTGGGAATATATTTCATAGCCTAATACAGACAAGAAGCATGTCTGTTCTATGTCATCTCCAAACCAGCCCCCCTGGAGATTTTTATTGCGGATTTGCACAGATGTGAAAAACGACCTCTCCAGAATCCATATGATGGAAGTCCGTTGCAGTGACGGGGAACATTAGCCTCTGCCTATACATGCCTCCTGTAAGACCCTACGATCTGTGAAACGTACATGATACAGACATCATCTTGGTGTCATGGTGTCATTATACTCCTTATAGTGTGCTCTACAATATGTATGCCTACATTCTGAAAATGTATTAAACATAAAAAAATATCAAAAGTACCTTTTTGATTTGGTTCATTTTTAGACATACTGTTTAAAACACTACACTCTATAAGTAGATAACATTTCAAGAGTGAGCTCACTGCTACGTTAAGTAATTATCAAATATATGAGCAACACCAACACAGTGAATGGGAAATGGACTCAAAGGGCACTCCCTCTGCTGGTGATGTGCTGAATGTGCAATCTAAAGGAGGTCTGATTGGTTAAATTTGTATGTATAAAATGGGTAATATTTTCAAAAGTACCAGATAGTACACTTTGGAAATTTGACGAATTTGAAGAGTATATTGCACTTTTGAGATATTCATATTAATATGTTGAATAAGTTCTTAGTAAACAATCATTTCAGAATCTAGACTTACTTCATATTTGGGACCACATATAATGAGTATAATGATACCAAGATATCGGTATCATGAAGCTACTGTTCACGGATCATAGGATCTTACAGGAGGTATGTATATGTCAAAAATGGCCTATCATGTCCACTTTCTTCACAATTTGCAAGGGGGGGGGGGGGGTCGTCTAATACAACGTCTACCTCGACATAGAACTACCTTGTGACAAAGTTGGTTTAAAAATATGTTTTTGTTCCTATTCATCAACATTCGGTTTCAGGAAGTTAGCCACTTAGCTAGCTAGCTCGCCATGTTGTTGGTTACTGGAGGTCTATCCACTATAGCTATATACCTTCTTGAGACAAGTATGTTTTTACCTTTTGCTCCCCTGATGCGTCTTTCCATCTTGAGTGTTCCTTGCAGTTACATCCGAAAACGTTTGGTATGATAATGAGGTTAATAATATCCACGTTTACTCCAAGTTTGCATAATACGAAATGTCTCGCTTTTACATCCGTGTGGAAGCTGTTCCGACACAAGTTCGCTGGAGCGGAACATTTGAGCAGCGCAATCAATTCCATACGGAATAATTTTAGAGTAGGACTGCCGACCAGCGTTTTCGTTACTAATAATACGGTTATTGCTACCCGGGATCCTTGGGACGTCCCTAACCTTAAAAGCCCATTTATGCTTGTAATGAAAGTGTGTTCGGAGGCTCCGTATGCATATAGATGCCAAATTGAGCTCCGTACCGCATCGCTGTGCGTCTCATAAATGTTGTAGGAATTTGACTTGAGGTGGGCGGGAGGTACTGTATAAACACCAACTCACTTCCTTGAAAACAGCTCTGCGTTGCAGTGGCGACCCGATTGGGAAAGGCCCCACCTGTTCTGAGTCCCACCCATTTAGCTAAAAAATAATAATTAAAGTTGATCAGTGTTCTTTCACTGATTGGGACACTACATCACAGCAAAATCTACAGGAAGAGCTTGAAAATTCAAGCCATAGATTTACATTAGAAGTGCCCATCAAGGTAATTTGCCACAGATAAAATTATGTCAAATTGCTTTGATTGGACTGCTTGTGTCAACATTATACTTTCAAAATCTTAGCTAGCAAGCAAGAAAAGCAGTCATCATCAGGAATCAAGTCGACAATCTACTGGCAAATCCTTGGACATAAACATTACACAACAATTTGGAAATCGCAAATTCATCAATGAGTGGTTTGGAAAGAATCATTGGCTAACTGCAAGCGTTGCAAAGCAATCACTAGCCTGCTAGTCAGTGGAGTGGGTGCGTGGTCCAAGTCTGGGTTTAAGGGTCTCTTTTCCAAGCTTAAAAGGATAAACATTCACATGCCATGGGTCAGAAAAGTTTGACAACCATGCTGTCAATCCAGCATGACCTCTACCGCATTCAAAACAACTAGAAAGTCTGAACTGGGAACCCTCAGACTTCAGTGAGCTCAAGACAACTGGGAACTCTGAAAAAAACTAGCTCTGACTGTTATAATACTGTTATAACACGTTTTGAACTATCATCCAACTCGGAATTCCAAGTCAGAAACTCTGGCCTCTTTCTAGAGCTCCAACCGGAGATCACTGACGTCATGAGGCAACCTTGTTTTTTTCTGAGTTCCCAGTTAATCTATAGAATGCCAGACTTTGATGACAAAGTTTGATGACAAATTTGCCCACAAGAAGGACCGCCTTTTCAAGTGAGCACAGCACAACAAGTATTGTATGCTGCTACATAAATTATGTAATATGCCAGGGAGATATGTATAGTGTAGCTAAGAAAGTAACACTAACTGTATGTTGTGAGTAAGCTGTTAGTAGCCCATGTGCCTCACCCTAATAATTTGGTCCCTTTCCATGTAACCTATAGCCTGTTTTAGAGAAATGCCATCATCAAATATTGTAAGTGCTTTGATTGTCTGCTTATCCTACAGTTCTGACTTAGTGTACAGGGAGAATACTGTAAGAACGGCCAATGTTCTGAATTCTGTCACTGTACTTTTTAAAAGTGCTGAACAAATAGTTACATTGACTACGTCCATCCTAGCTTGCTCATTAATTTCTTAATCGAAATTACAGATTGCCTCTTATCTGCTCGCTGTTCCCTTATGCCATAGTTTGTACATCTCAATTGTCAGTAGAAACCACATTTGTTTAAACAAGTCAGTCATATCAGCTATGTTTTTTATTTTAAAGGCAGTAAATGAGGCTGAATGAACTGTTTTGCTGCAAGACAAGGCTCTGCAGATAGCCAGGTGTAGCGGTGGTAACGATCCACTCCATAGCGCTGAAAAGAAAGCTCTGCTGTTGGGACAGCTTCATGTAGGTCCTAACAGTTGTGGGTGTCACGGATGACTAGGAGTGGAAGGTAGGAATCAGGTGCAGAGAGCAGAGGGTTCACAGGAAAAATGCACTTTATTTCTGAAACAAAATGGTCATGCACAAAACACAGGGCGGAAAACACTGATCCACCCAAAACACAGGGTAACACGGTCCAGAGCACAATAACACCTCCGATCCAAAACGTGAACATAAAATAATCCTGAACAAACAAGGGCGGGCTTCACAAGCTTAAGTAGGTAAGCAAATCAAGAAAACACAAATCGGAACAGGTGCAACTCATAAAAGGGGAAAAGGGATCGTGGCGGCTAGTAGGCCGGTGACGACGACCGCTGAGCACCGCCCGAACAGGCAAGAGAGCCGAAGTCGATAGCCAAATCGGAATATTCAGAGAGAATGCGCACAGTGGAAACCTGGTCTGGACTCTCCATCGTAGTCGCACCTACGGAAACTCCTACACATCTGCCTGAACACTCCTCTGACCACCCTCGAAGAGCCCCCTGTCTCCATGAAATCACCTGGTTGTGATGAGCTAGCCAGGGAATTCCCAGCACCACTGGAAACGCAGGTGAATCAATGAAGAATAGACTAATCCGCTCCTTATGATCCCCCTGCGTTACCATGTCGAGTGGCACCGTGGCCTCCCTGACCAGCCCTGACCCTAATGGTCGGCTATCTAAGGAGTGCATGGGGAAAGGTTGGTCTAACGACACCAGGGGAATCCCTAGCCTTAGCACGAGCCCACGATCCATGAAGTTCCCAGCTGCGCCTGAATCGACTAGCACCTTATGCTGTAGAGTGGGAGAAAACCCAGGGAAAGAAGTTAGCACAAACATATGGCCGACAGGAAGCTCTGGGAGAGTCTGGTGCTGACTCATCTGGGGTGAACAAGTAGTGCTCCGCCTGCCTTTCCGACTCCCAGACGAGCTCCTCCAGCACCGGTCGGCAGTGTGTCCTCGCCGGCCGACCACAACTGGTGCAGGAGGAAACTCCTCCTCCGGCCCCCTTCGATGCAGCCCCCCCTAACTCCATGGGGATGGGAGCAGGAGGGCCTGGAGGTGGAATCAACGGGGCCCATTCTGGACGCCCGCGGGCAGCCAGCAGGTTGTCCAGACGAATGGACATGTCTATCAGTTCATCCAGGGAGATGATGGTGTCCCGACACGCTAGCTCCCTGCGGACGTCCTCCCTGAGGCTACACCGGTAGTGGTCCATCAGAGCCCTGTCGTTCCACCCCACCCCTGCGGCCAAGGTCCGGAACTCCAGGGCAAAGTCCTGCGCACTCCTCGTCTCCTGTCGCAGCTGGAACAGCCATTCACCCGCCGCTCGGCCCTCCGGTGGGCGGTCAAACACAGCCCGGAATCGGTGGGTGATCTCGGGGTAGTGATCCCTCACAGAGTCTGGGCCATTCCACACTGCGTTGGCCCACTCCAGGGCTCGCCCCGTCAGACAGGAGATGAGGACGGACGGTAGCTAGGTACAACTCTAGTTGTAGGAGAAACCCCTGACACCCAGCCGACGTCCCATCGTACTCACTGGGGAGCGCCAGACGCAGGCTACTGGAGCCGGACGCTGAAGCAGGGGTAGGTGGTGCTGGTGGAGGGGGCGCTGGAAGAGAGGTGGGAAGGCCACTCCTCTCCCATCGGTCCATCCTCTCCATCATCTGATCCATTGCCGACCCAATCCGGTGAAGAATGGTGGTGTGATGGAGGATCCTCTTCTCCATTGATGGGAGAGAAGGTGTGGCTGCTCCTGCTGATTCCATGGAAGGTGCGGATTCTGTCACGGATGACTAGGAGTGGAAGGTAGGAATCAGGTGCAGAGAGCAGAGGGTTCACGGAAAAATGCACTTTATTCCAGCACAAAATGGTCATGACCAAAACACAGGGCGGAAAACACTGACCAACCCAACACACAGGGTAACATGGTCCGGAGCACAATAACACCTCCGATTCAAAATGTGAACACAAAATAATCCCGCACAAACAAGGGCGGGCTTCACAAGCATTTAAAAGGTAAGCAAATCAAGAAAACACAAATAGGAACAGGTGCAACTCATAAGACTAAACTAACAGAAAAGGGAAAAGGGATTGGTGGCGGCTAGTAGGCCGGTGACGACGACCGCCGAGCACCGCCCGAACCGGCAGGGGAGCCAACTTCGGGGGGGGGTCGTGACAGTGGGCACAGTTTGTTACCGTTATAGTGCAGTTAATGTATTGTTTAGTGTTGTGTGGTGGCTTTGCTGGCATGCACCCCCAAAATATTTTGGGAGTTTGCCTCACCAAGATTTACATGCTGAAATCGCCACTGCTGCAATGTTCCGCGAAGCAGAAGTATGAATGCCCTGACTTCTGCAGAGGCTGTATCTCCATCAGTGCTGCACGGCCAATGCAGAGGACAAAATGTAATATAAATGTATAGCTCAATGAGCTCTACCAGGGCGTTGGCTAAACGGGCTACAGTTTATGTCAAAGTGACATCACACTCTCGCTCTGAACTCGGGGTTTTCTTGTTTGGGCAAAAATCCATCATCCATCCTCTCACCTGATGCTGACTAGGAGGAATGCAGCTACGACTGAAAGTGACATTTTCGTAGTAGGTTAGGAGAACTTACTCAGCAGGTTACTGTTAGGAAAAGGGTAGCTAAAATACTTTCACGGTCATAAACAATACTTTCACGGTCATAAATAGGAGACCAAGGCGCAGCGTGGTAAACGAACATAACTCTTTAATTAAAGAGAGAACACTGAACAGAACTAAAACAGAACAACAAAACAAACCGTGAAGCAATGTAGCTAGTGCAGAACAGGCAACTAAACATAGAATAACAACCCACAAAATACCCAAGGAATATGGCTACCTAAATATGGTCCCCAATCAGAGACAACGATAAACAGCTGCCTGTGATGCAACCATAGACATATAAACACCTAGACTACAAAAACCCATAGACAATATAAAAATGAAACAAAACACCCTTGTCACACCCTGACCTAACCAAAATAATAAAGAAAACAAAGCTAAATTATATAATGAATGATTGTAAAAAGCTTAAATAAAATTTTGGGCAAAAAGGCAAACTCGGCTCCATCATTCATTGAATCAGATGGCTCATTCATCACAAAACCCACTGATATTGCCAACTTCTTGAATTATTTTATCATTGGCAAGATTAGCAAACACAGGCATGACATGCTAACAACACATTCTGAACCTACACATCGATGTATAACTGACCAAATTATGAAAGAAGCATTGTAAAAAAAAAGTATCATTGTCTATCAATGATGACAAGACACCTGGGTCTGACAACTTGAATGGAAAACTACTAAGGATGATAGCAGACGATATTGCCACATCTTCAATATAAAGCCTACAGGAAAATGTGTCCTTAGGTCTGGAGTGAAGCAAAAGTCACTCTGTTACCCAAGAATAGCAAAGCACCCTTTACTGGCTCAAACTGCCGACCAATCAGCCTGTTGGGATGGCGCACCACAAATCAGTGAATTCCAAAAAGGGATGTAAAGAAACGTGTACAGGGTTGCGTTCTCAGCAGCAGCACCAACTGTCAGAAAAGGTACCTAAAATTGAAACGGGGTGGAATACCATCGAATCGTTCGATAAAGAAGAGGTAAATTATGAGAAACTAGGAGCCCGACCAAGGGGCCAAACACAACCAGAACCGCTTGAGCTGCCGATTGAACCACCAGATACAGCCATAAAAAGACCAGCCGACTGAAGGAGCAGTTGGGGGACCATAACTACACCCAATCATGGTAGCCCTTTTCCAACAACTTCTCATCTGCCTGGAGAGGAGGGACGAAGACCTCAAGCTGGAGTTCCGGGGCCTACGACAATCTATCCTCACAGCTCCTCACCAAGCAGAACTCGTCAGTGAGAGCACAAGACTTCAACTCCACAGCAGGGTCTCCAAGCAGTGATGAGGCCAGCCCCAGCACCAGGAGATCAGTCCAGCAGCGCTAACGTCCACCTCCCATTATTCCTGAGGAAGGAGCCAAAGATGCCTGCATACCAGCAGGGGGAGGACATTAAAAACTACCTGCTGAGGTTTGAGCGAATTGCCAAGACGTGGCGGTGTCCAAAGGTAGAGTGGGCCTGCAGGTTTGTCCCATTGCTCACGGGCAAGACCTTAGAGGCTTACACAGCAATGGATGAGGGGTTGTCCAACGTCTACAAGGACCTGAAGAAAATGCTGCTGGTGAAGTTCCACATCTCCCTGGAGACCTACCGTCAATGCTTCATAGCTGCATCGACACCATCGGGTGAGTCGCTTAAGGAGGCGTACCACAGTCTCAGTGGCCTCTACCGACAATGGGTTTGACCGTAGGAGAAGACACCAGACTAGATATTGGTGAGGTTGTCATCCTCGAGAGACTTCTACAAGTTCTCCCACTCGACACTCAAACCTGGGTCCGAGAGCACAAGCCCAAGGATGGGCTTATGGCGGACAAGCTGGCACTGCAGTACCTTAATGCACGTGAAAGGGGCCCACCATGAGCGGCTGCATCCGCTCCAAGGAGTTTCAGAGACACAAGGGACATCAAAGATGGTGGAGGTAACTCTGGGGGGTATGTGTCTGGGAGGAGGGAGGTAAGGGATCATGCAGTTCGCTCTGATGTGAGGGCCTAACCTGTTTTTACTGTCAGCAGCAATGGCACAAAGCTTCAATGTGTCTACTTCATAAATCCAAGCTCTCAGGTTACAGTTATGTTCCCAGAGAGAGGGATGGTTTTCAGGATAGGCAGAGTGGGGAAGGGTCAGTCTTGGTACCTGTAAAAGTGAATGGTAAATGTCTTACTGCAATGATTGACATCGCATTTCCCTGTCTTTGATCAGAAAATGCCATGTACCTGGTTATGGCATTGATTATGGTCACCAGACACTCATCCAGTGTGTCCACGGAGACCAATCGCAGCAGCCCACAGCTGCGCTCACAGGGCCAGAAGTACCTCCTCAAAGTTGAGGTAATGGAGAAGTTACCTTTTGAGATGATTAATGGGAGGGATGTGCCTGTATGGAAATATGGGGGATCAGTTAAATGAGCAGTCAGTTTGCCAGTCTGATGTTCATGTGTCATGTTCAGTTGTCACTTGTGCCCAGGCCAAAGCTAATTTACAACCTCTGCTTGACTTGTGTGATAGTCTGTGCGAGGGGGGAACCAAAGGGCCCAGAAAGAAACGCCACCATCGGCGTCTTGAGAAGTATGTGGGGACTCCTGTGCCTGTCAGTGATGTGTCTGGGTTAGAGGTGCAATGGGATGTTCCACATTTTTTCTACACTTCAGAAGTCTGATGCAACCTTAAAACGTTTGTTTGACAAGGCCTAAGCTGGGGACAGCCAATCTTCATGTGGGGGGATTTACACAGTAGACAACCACATACTCTACCTTGGATCAGAAGCAGATCGCAGGAAGTTAGTGGTGCCGTCTAGTTGCACATACAGTTCCATGAGCAGGCCATCTAGGGCAACGTAAGACTGACCTCAGGCTCCCGTTTCTTTTGACCTTCCATGTATACTGATGTGCAGACATACTGCAAAACATGCCCCACATGCCAGAAAACCAGTGCTGTCCGTAGGTCTGACCGGGCTCCTCTCTGTTCACTGCCAGTGATTTCCACCCCATTCAAGGGAATTGCAATGGACACTGTTGGACCCTTGGAGAAGAGTTCCCGTGGCTATGAGTACATACTGGTGATCTGTGACTGTGCAACCCGGTTTCCAGAAGCCTTCCCACTCCGTTCCATAACCACTCCAAAAATAATCAGTGCTCTTGTTTAGCTCTTCTCTCATGTAGGAATCGCAGATTAAATCCTGACGGACCAGTGAACAAACCTCACCTCACGGCTGATGGTTCAACTCCACCCACAGCTGGGCATTAAAGGTTTGAGGAACACTCCCTACCATCCCCAAATGGATGGGCTCATAGAGGGATTCAATCAAACGGAAGTTTGTGGCCGACACGGGCAAAGACTGGGATAAGTGGTTACCCTTTCTGCTTTACAGGGAGGTGCCTCAGGCATCGACATGTTTCTCGCCATTTTAATTCTTCTATGGGTGGCCAGTGCAGGGACCACTGGACCTGCTGAAGAAGTGCTGGGAGGGTTCCTCGGCAGCTACTCCGGGACTGGGGATTGTCCAGTACGTCCCCCAGATGTTTGACAGGCTGGAGAGATACAGAGAGGAAGCCAGGGTAAACCTTCAGCAAGCGCAGAAGGCCCAGAAGAGAGGGTATGACCAGTACGCTCGCCACAGGGTGTTCGAGCCATGACAGAAAGTCCTTCTCCTTCCCCCATCTCCCAGCAGGCTCCTCGCGCAGTACCAAGGGCCATACCTAATCGGGAGGAAGATGGGCCCATTGACATACAAGGTGCTGCACCCGGAAAAGGGTAAGGTGAAGCAAACCTACCATGTGAACCTCCTCAAGGCCTAGGAAGCGAGGGAGGAACGCTCCAAGGGGACGTCCTTCCTGGTCCGCAGAGTAGAAGAAGAGGACGATTCGGAGAGGGTAACAGAGGCATGCAAGGGACGAGCAGAGGTCATACTGGCTCACCTGGAAGAAGGCAAACAAGATGAGCTGAAGCAGCTGTTTGGCAAGTATCAGAGGCCAGGAAGAACCAAGGTCCTGGAACATGTCATCCGTTTGAAGCCTGACCAGAACCCTGTGCGCCAGCATCCTTACCACAACACTTAGAAGTAAGTTAATAATTTATAAATGTTTCAAAAACATTGTATTTGGGACCAATCATTCACAAAACAAAAACATTTGGAAATTGATCAAGTTTAGGAGACTAAACTGCTTGGAGCAACATTTTCTCACAACTTGATCTGTTTCACCTGTCTTGTGCTTGTCTCCACCCCCCTCCAGGTGTTGCTAATTTTCCCCATTATCCCCTGTGCATTTATATCTGTGTTTTCTGTTTGTCTGTTGCCAGTTCGTCTTGTCCCAAACAGCAAGCAATGTAGTTGTAGAAGCACGGTGGCTCGGAAAAAACCTGGGGCTTCCCGGGTGGCGCAGTGGTCTAGCTGTGCCACCAGAGACTCTGCGTTCGAGCCCAGGCTCTGTCGCAGCCGGCCCCGACCGGGAGGTCCATGGGGCGACTCACAATTGGCTTAGCGTCGTCCGGGTTAGGGAGGGTTTGGCCGGTAGGGATATCCTTGTCTCATCGCGCACTAGAGACTCCTGTGGCGGGGCGGGCACAGTGCACACTGACCAGGTTGCTAGGTGTACGGTGTTTCCTCCGACACATTGGTGAGGATGGCTTCCGGGTTGGATGTGTAACGGATGTGAAATGGCTAGCTAGTTAGCAGTGGTGCGCGCTAATAGCATTTCAATTGGTGATGTCACTCGCTCTGAGACCTTGAAGTAGTGGTTCTCCTTGCTCTTCAAGGGCCGTGGCTTTTGTGGAGCAATGGGTAACGATGCTTCGTGGGTGTCACTTGTTGATGTGTGCAGAGGGTCCCTGGTTCGAGCCCGGGTAAGGACGCATTGCTCTCGACCTTCGTCTCTCCCGAGCCCGTACAGGAGTTGTAGCGATGAGACAAGACAGTAACTACTAATAATTGGATACCATGAAATTGGGGAGAAAAGGGGGTAAAAAAAAATCATAAAAAAGAAAGGCCATAGCCTAGGAAGAAACTTAGAGAGGGGTGGCCAGTCCTCTTCCGGTTGTGCCGGGTGGAGATTATAACAGAACATTGCCAAGATGTTCAAATGTTCACAAATAATAATAATCACAACAAGTCAGCACCTCAGGAGTAAATGTCAGTTGGCTTTCTGTTCACCTTCACACTCCTGGGCAAGACTACACTCAATCATATGACCTACTGAAGAGATGAGTCTTCAGTAAAGACTTAAAGGTTGAGACCAAGTCTGCGTCTAACATATGGGTAGGCAGACCATTCCATAAAAATGGAGCTCTATAGGAGAAAGCCCTGCCTTCAGCTGTTTGCTTAGAAATTCTAGGGACAATTAGGAGGCCTGCGTCTTGTGACCGTATCGTACGTGTAGGTATGTACGGCAGGACCAAATCAGAAAGATAGGTAGGAGCAAGCCCATGTAATGCTTTGTAGGTTAGCAGTAAAACCTTGAAATCAGCCCTCTCCTTAACAGGAAGCCAGTGTAAGGAGGCTAGCACTGGAGTAATATGATCAATTCTTTTGGTGCTAGTCAGGATTCTAGCAGCCGTATTTAGCATTAACTGAAGTTTATTTAGTGCTTTATCTGGGTAGCCGGACAGTAGAGCATTGCAGTAGTCTAACCTAGAAGTAACAAAAGCATGGATTCTTTTTTCTGCATAATAAATGTGCATCAAATCGACATACCCAACAACGATATACGCCGCAGAGTTGATACTTGTCTATTATCAAGATTGTAAGGCATCATTTGAAAGGCAGGGAAGAAGGTCAAAGTAACCAGATAGAGCTGCACTGGAAGGACAGCAATTCCTTGTGTATGTCCAAACCCTCACATAAGTCAAGTCTCAACTATCAGCCCTCAAGTGCTTCCTCCCAGTCTCAAAGCAACTCAAAGGTCAACTCCAGACGCTCAAGCGTGTCATCTGTCAAGAGACAAGAGGCTGCGGCGGAAGTTGCTGCTAACCAAGCAGCTTTAGAAGTAATGGTTAAGCAAGAACACCAACTAGAAGAGCTTCAGAGACTCGAAGATGAAGATAAGAAGAGGACAGCGGAGCAAGAAGCTGAAGAAGCTAGGCTGCGAGTCAAGTTAGAGGTAGAAAATGCTGCCAGGCGAAGGACGCTAGAAGACAAGCATAGAGAGTTAGAGCGCCTAGAAGTGCTCAAGAAACTAAATGCTGCCAAGGCGCGGATGCAAGTGTATGAGCAAGATGAAAACTCAGAGGACAAGAAGAGAGAACTACTCTCTAACTGCAAATCTGTGACAGAGGTGGCTCATTTTACAGTCTCTCACCACAACATGTTGTGACAAGCACACAACAAGAAAATGGCACCAAGACCATGTTCAGGTTACTAGCGGAATCAATCAGCAAAAGCCGCCTCCCCATACCAGAATCAGTAACATTCAATGGAGAGCCACTCTCGTACATTGACTGGAAGGGCTCTTTTCAGACTCTGATAGACAGGAAGAACATACCAGCAACATATCTTCCATCCTGCCTGCATGAAGATCGTACTAAAGAAAGGTCAAGGGATAGGAAGACAGAGCCCCGACAAGATAGGGGGACAAGAGCGTCAAGTGAGGCCATATCTAACAGAGTCGTAAGGGACATTAACAACACTCACACCTTCACAATCATTCCAGTATGGGTGTCAACCACAACCGAGCCAAATCGTGAATTTTTCATGTATGCACTTCTTGACACCCAAAGCGACACCACTTTTATCCTTGAAGAGACAACAAAAGCTCTCAATACAAAGAAGAGCCAGTACAACTGAAACTCTACAATGGCTTCAAGGAATACCATCGTGCCCTGCCAGAAGCTGTCTGGTTTGTAGGTTAGAGGGTTTTACTTGGAGAATAAAATCCCTCTGCCAACTACCTACTCGAGAGAGTTTCTTCTGGCAAACAGAGATCATATTCCTACTCCAGAGACTGCAAGAGCATGGTCTCGTTTTGAACACATTGCAGAGGAGATTGCTCCTCAACAGAGCTGTGATGTCGGTCTCTTAATTGGCTACAACTGCTCCCAGACTCTCCTTCCAAGCGAAATTGTGTCTGGTAAGTGAAATCAGCCTTTTGCTCAGAGAATAGACCTTGGCTGGAGCTTAATCGGCTTTGGAAACCCATGTATCGACTATGGCGGCGCTATTGGAATGAGTCATCGGGTTATCGTTAGACAGGTGATGCCAAGTCTACAATCTTCTTCCAACCTCACAAATCAAGTACACTATGTTTGTAGAACACACGTAAGAGAGGTAATCACAGCACTGGACATTATCAAGACGCTTGAATCCAACTTCAACGAGAGAGCTGCAGAAGAGGAACTCATATCTCAAGAGGATATGGTTCCTGACAAAAATGAAAGCGGGCATCAGACGCAAGGACATTGGACATTACGAGATGCCGCTGCCGCTTATTAAGGAAGAAAGACCCAACCTGCCGAACAATAAAACATGTGCAGGTCATCATCTCAAGTTCCTGGAAAGGAGGCTAAGGAGAGACAAGCAGTGCTACAAGGACTACACAGCATTCATGGAAGATGCCATAGCTTGTGGAGATGCTGAGGTCTCCAATGAGGAAATTAACAAGCACCCAGCATGGTACATCCCGCACCATGGGGTTTGTCACCCACAAAAGCCTGGGAAGATACGAGTCGTCTTTGACTGCTCAGCTAAGTTTCGAGAGACGTCCTTGAATGACCATCTCCTTACCAGTCCAGAGTTGACAAACACATTGCTGGGTGTCCTTTGGCGTTTTCAGAAGAGTCCAGTTGCAATCACGTGTGACGTAGAGCGCATGTTCCACCAGTTTCACGTGAAAGCAGAAGACCAAGATTATCTGCGGTTCCTTTGGTGGGAGGACGGAGATCTAGAGTCTCAACCCTCAGTGTATCGTATGAAGGTCCACGTGTTCGGCGCAGGTTCATCTCCTGGTTGCTCCAACTATGGTCTCAAACATCTTGCGGTCGAAGTACGAGGAAGCTTCAGCGAGAAGTCTATCCAGTTCATAGAAAGGAACTTTTATGTTGATGATGGGTTGATGAGCGTATCGTCTGAAGCTGAAGCAGCCCAGCTGCTGAAAGAAGCAAGAGAGCTTTGCAGCGTCAGCAAACTTTGGTTGCACAATTTTAACTCTAACAACAAGGAAGTTAAAGCCACAATTCCCAAGGAAGAATGGGCAGAGAGTGTCAAAGACCTGGATATGGCTCTGGGTGAACCACACATGGAGAGAGCGATTGGTGCACTGTGGTGTGTCGCATCAGATGAGTTCCAGTTTAGAGTAGTTGTCAAGGAACGCCCACTCACAAGAAGAGGATTGTTGTCTACAGTAGCCTCTGTATATGATCCGCTTGGGTTTGTGGCACCCTTTGTCCTGGCAGGGAAGCAGATCTTGCAGCCGATGTGTCGTGACAAGATCGACTGGGATGACCCCCTTCCCTACGTTCCCAGTGGGAATTCTGGTTCCAAAATCTACAAAACTTGTCTGAAGTAAGGATCCAACAAGGCTACTTGCCATCAAGTTTCAAGGAAGCGCAGAGTTATGAGCTCCATCACTTCTCCGACGCTAGTACCTCAGGTTATGGAGGGTGCTCATACCTAAGAACAATCAGCACAGCAGGAGAAGTTCATTGCTCCCTAGTTATGGGGAAGTCGAGAGTCGCCCCTTCCAAGGTTACGACCATACCACAACTTTCAGCAGCGGTGGTAGCTGTTCGAAGAAGTGACATGCTCAAAAGGGAGCTAGAGATACAAGGTCTACAGGAATACTTCTGGACAGACTCGAAGGTAGTTCTTGGCTACATCAACAATGAAGCCAGAAGATTCCACATCTTTGTAGCTAACCGTATTCAACGCATTAAGCAAAGCACAGATCCCGAACAATGGAGATATGTAACCTCTGAAGAGAATCCTGCGGATCATGCTTCCAGAGGTCTCACATCAGAACAGCTCATGGCTTCCAACTGGTTCACAGGTCTAGACTTTATTTGGCAAGAAAAACTTCCCAAAGGACAAGTCAAGGGGGAGTGTTCTCAGACAACGATCCAGTGCTGCAGAAATCCCTGGTCCATGATACCCAGGCAAAGGAAGAAAGATCGTTACTAGATCACCTTCACAAGTTCTCAGACTGGGCAAGAGTGGTGAAAGCTATTGTCACTCGTAAGATAAGGTTGTAAGAGTGTGCTTAACTGTATTTTCATTTACTTTATAGTTCTCATGGAAGGTGATAATTCTGACTAAAACTACAGAATAAAGCTGCCAGTTAAAATCAAGGAACGGTTGTGCTCGTGGTTACTGAAGGGAGCTACAGGGATCAATACAAATACAAGCTCCTTGCTGGTTTTGCCCACTATGATTAATTTGCTCCCAACAATTGGAAACGACAGGCTGTGGTCTATCTTAGTTAGTTCGTCACAACCGTCTCTCCTCCGTGATCCGGAAACCTGTAAGTGGTGATAAGTGGTCGAGGAGTGTGTCTATTTGTTAGTAGGCAAATGGAAGACGGTCCTCCTCTCCTCAATAGCGTCCTTTTGGCTAGGAAGCACAAGTGTATCCTATCTAAATCCTTTGCAGAAGAGTTTTGAAATCTGCCAGGTTGCTTTGAATAAGCTATTGTTTTCTCAAAGGAGAAAAGCATGGAAACATTTAAAAACGATATGCTACTTATCCTTTTATCTATAAAAATATATCTTGCACAACTAGCTAAATTCGTTTAAAAAAAATATTTTGAGATTCCAACCTGTAAATGTAATTTGCCTGATGACGCGCAATTGGAGAAGGAGAGTCATTTTATACAAGCACATTTTCGTTCACTTTACGACGTGAGTTGCTTCCCCCTGGGCAGCTGTATTATTATGTCGCCGGCAGTAGCTAATGTGGCCAACTTTCTTCCTCCCAAGACTTATTTATTTAGAGTAGGATAGCAGGCAACAGGAGAAATTCCTTCTAATATTGGTACCATGATTGGTGCACCGTGTGCAGTCTACTCAATCAATGGGGAGAGGGGAGCATGCATGGTATGCCAACAACACAACAACCGGGCTGTCCTGGCACAGTGTCCTTCGCTCTTGCCTTCTGTCCCACTGTACGGTGAGGGAAGTACTAGCTAACGTTAGCTAGTGTAGCCAGTGTGGTGATGAAGCTCAGAACCTGAGCCTGGGTAACCTAACGCATAAAAGAAACGCCTCAAACTAGATCCCCTACAAATTGGTCTTGACAAGAAGAAAATAAAATGTTGGAGGATGTTCTCTTCTGCACTGTTCAACCAATCCAGTAAATATGGAGGAGTTAAGATGGAGTATTGCCTTGTTAACGGAGACACTATAAGGACACAGCTGAAGCTTAAATCGCCTATCCAAAACCTAAAACTGACCCTTACCTAAACCCTAACTTTAACCTAACCCTAAATTAACATCATTTTGCTAAATTCTGAAATTAAATATCGTTTTGAGCGTCAGGCGTGTCCTTATCCCTTGTTAACGTCCAAAAGAGGAAGATGCGTCACAGGCTTTCTTTCCATTTCCTCTGAAAACCAGAACATCAGATTGTTGTGGACAACTGTGACTGTAGTGATGTTCACCATGAAAGTCTGTCTTTGGTTCTCTGATGAAATTTGGTTGGGTCCTAATTGTCTCTGGCATAACTCGGGAACCTCTCGGTAGCATCCCACTGGGGAGGGCTAAAGGTTTTCCGCAGCGATAGGCAGAGTTGAGTTTGGGCCTTGTTTTTTCTGTGTGGCCATTGCTCATGCTCTCAAAATGTTGTGGCCTGGAGGAAACACGTTTTCGAAGTGAGCAAGACGATTATGAGATTAAGTTCCGTCAGGCCGCAAGCAAAGTCGGGAGAAGAGGAGTATTGGGACAGGAACAAAGAAAGGTGGATTTCTGAGGAAGAATGGAGGGGAAAAGAGGTCAAGAGAATGAGGAAAGCAGAGGTTCGATTTGAATTTGAGGAAGATAGCGCTAAAAATGGAGATGGACCGTATGAAGAAAATTGGTGTCAAGTGCAAACAGAGTGAGCTGTGCACCAGACCGAGTTCTGGAGGTGAAATGGAAGTGAATGAAGGCGAGTTAAGTGAAGGTGTGGTGAAGAGCTCAGAACCTGAGCCTGGCATCAATGGACATGATATAGAAAAATCTGGTCCAGTAGGACTTTTGGACAAAGCGTATCCTTGCCTTTTGGCGGATCCATTTGTGGTTTCGGAGTGGGTGGGAAAGGACTTGGGTGCAGATGAATCAGTGAAGGTAACCTGTTATGATACTGTATTTGTTTTGTGTTCCTTCTGACCAGAGGGAGCAGGTGTTCCGTGTTACATAACTTGGGTTAATATCATTTTCTTGCTTTGCTCTTAGGAACAGTGAACCATTAAAATGAGTGATTTCTGGGGTAGTGTTAAGTGTGGAGGTGAAGCAATTGAAGTGGAAGATTCCTGGTGTTTGTGATGCCTGCCCTTTGGTGCGACACAGACCCGGTGTTGAGCGTGGTGAAACAGAGGAGTCACAAACAGTCCTTTTGAGTTTTGAGTCAGAGTCTTTACCAGACAAAGTCATGTTAGGATATATCATCCTGTTAGAGCTTTTGTGCAAAATCCACTGCGCTGTTTCAGGTGCAACATTTATGGCCATGCGGCAGCAGTTTGTAGGAGGGAGATTCCAAGATGTGGAAAGTGTGCTGGAGATGCATGGGATTGAGGATTGTGTAGTTTGTGGATAAAGTTGTGTGTGTCATCTCTAGGGGTGCCCATGTTGCTGGGGATTATGTGCCAGCACAGAGGAATAGGCCAATGAGTGATATATGCTTCAGTAAGGTTGGCTTCTTCGCGTTCATTGCAATGGTTATCAACTGGTAGCAAAGCTACCCACTGTAGAGCCAGGCCCAGCCAATCAGAATGAGTTTTTTCCTCACAAAAGGGGTGTATTACAGACAGAAATATACGCAGTCCGCAGTTGTGAGGCCAGTTGGACGTACTGCCAAATTCTCTAAAACGATGTTGGAGGCAGCTAATGGTAGAAAAATTAACATTCAAAGATCTGGCAACAGCTCTGGTGGACATTCCTGCAGTCAGCATGCCAATTGCACACTCCCTCAAAACTTGAGACATCTTTATTTATTTAATTTAACCTTTATTTCACTAGGCAAGTCAGTTAAGAACAAATTCTTATTTACAATGATGGCCTACCAAAAGGTAAAAGAACTCCTGCGGGGATGGGGGCTGGGATTAAAAATACAAATAAATGAAATAAAAATATAGGACAAAACATACAACAGTACATAATGAGAGACCTAAGACAACAACATAGCATGGCAGCAACATATGACAACACAGCATGGTTGCAACACAACAAGACAACATGGTAGCAACACAAAACAGGGTACAAACGTTATTGGGCACAGACATCTGTGTCATTGTGTTGCACATTTTCGAGTGGCCTTTAATTGTCCCCAGCACAAGGTGTACCTGTGTAATGATCACGCTCTTTAAATCGGCTTCTTGGTGGATGGATTATTTTGGCAAAGGAGAAATGCTACGAGCATGGATGTAAACACATTTGTGCATAGAATTTGAGAGAAAATAAGCTTTTTGTGTGTATGGAAAATGTCTGGGATATTCTATTTCAGGTCATGAAACCAACACTTTACATGTTACGTTTGTATTTTTGTTTAGTATACAGTATACCGAATGATTCTGAACAATTCGAAGTCCCAATTTTGGCAGGCAAGTTTCAAACTCTCGCGGGAATTTGACATAACTTCGACATAAATTGTATCCCTTCTAGCAACGACCCGCTTCCAGGGAGGAAGAGGAAAATATTTGGCGCTTCACATTCAAGAACTTTGATAAACCTTACAACGTCACCCCCAGTTCCTAAGTATAGACGTGACTGCAGCTTGGACCGCACGATGAGAGGACACGTTTCAGTAAAAAATGGTAAAATGCAGTACAATTTGTATTCATTCTGATCCTAGCTAGTTAGTACAGACACGCTATCGTTAGCTTTAGGAGCTATTTAGCTAACGTTATCAGTTAAGTTCACTTCCTTTTCTATTTGCTAAGTTTAGGGAACAGTTCGGGTCAAATGGCTTTTTTTTAATCAGCGTATTGTCTTACCAGATAAATACAGCTAGCTAGTCATGTATTGGCAATATTATACTATTGGCTGAACCAGACTGTTCCGACCTGATTTAGGCAGCAAATACATCTGAACCTCAGAGTTAGGCCGCGATCCTTTGCCAGGCGTTGCGGACGTATGCCAGCTCTTACAACGCCCGTAATGGTATTTTACTTATCAGCTAACCATTTATGTTATAGCAATCTGTTGCCTGACTGCGCAGTCGATGACGTTGCATGCTACCATTGGTTGACGCATGTAATGCCTGAACAGGGAAACATACCTTTTTAAATGTTATGTATTTAACCTTGGCTATGAACGCTGGTTTAAAGTTCAAGTGAAGTGGGAAGGAGGTATTTAACACAAACAGGGAAAAATCCACCTGAACCCCCTCGAGCTGGTAAATACTACTAATTATCATTCCTGAGCTCTGACTTCTCCCACATGGTGTCCTTTTGACTTCACTTATTAAGGAAATTACCTTACATTTTCAGCAGTTAAATGCAACAACAAAACATATATAAAAATCTATGTTTCTGAACACTAATTTGTTTACCAGCAGTACTTTTAGTTTATGGTTGACACCGCTTGTTGGCCATTAGCCAGACGGGTGTGTTTCTCAATGAGTTCCAAGCACTTGCATTTATTAATTTTATTTAACTAGGTAAGTCAGTTAAGAACAGATTTTTATTTACAATGACTGCCTACCCCGGCCAAACCCTCACCGGGACGACACTGGGCCAATTGTGCGCTACCTATGGGATTCCCAATCACTTCCTATTGTGATACAGCCTGGAATTGAACTAAGGTCTGTAGTGAAGCCTCTTGCACTGAGATGCAGTGCCTTAGACTGGTGCGCCACCTGGGAGCCCTGCAACTGACTGGTGTTTAGGACTTACCACTTGGTTGGCAGAAATTTATCTAAATTAGGCAAAAGAAAAATCACTGATTGTTCCAGCTCTGGCTGTAGCCTGCAGCGCATTTTCTATATTCGTGAGTTAGGATTTGGTGGGGGCCTCAGTTTTTCACTTACTTATATAAATGGGCTATTAGCAATTGGGTGCGGGTTAACAAAAAGCTGATTCTTGCATCGAACCGCATCGATTTGTTCTAACATTTGTTGCATGAACACATTCATTTTCCATTTTATAGTTTTACAATCTGCTACTGTGGAGCACATGAGCTGGGCCTCTGTGCTGGATCTATCTGAGCTTGACTTCTGTGTAGGGCTGGGCTATTTATTTATATATATATATATATATATATATATATATATAGTTTTAATGCATATTGAATTGCACTATTTTTATTTTTTTCTTGCTCATGACTTAAGGGTTTACCTTTTAAATATTTGATTAATATCGTGATTATCATTGTTATCTAATGAAATAAAATATATATATTTTATTTCATTAGATAACAATGATAATCACGATATTAATCAAATATTTAAAAGGTAAACCCTTAAGTCATGAGCAAGAAAAAAATAAAAATAGTGCAATTCAATATGCATTAAAACTGTTAGACTAATGGCACATCACAGTTTGTTGGGGTAGTTGTCTTACAAGCAAGAATGACAAGTCTGTCTACTGTCTCTAGCTTTAATGATAATTATCACAATTTTGATCAAATGTTTAAAAGGTTAATTTCTGCTGAAGACTCAAGCCTGCCTGAATAAACCTTTCATGTTTCAAGGCTTTCATGTTTCTTATTAATTGTCAGAAGTAGAACTCACATAACATTACCTCCACTTTTTTTAAAGCTATAAAGCCTTACAAGTTATGAACAATAAATAAAATAATTGTGCAAGTCAATATGCATTATAACTATAACTAATGGCACATCACAGCTGAAGTTGGGGTAGTTGTCTTACAAGCAAGAAAGACAAGTCTGTCTACGGTCTCTGGCTTTAAAGCTGCCCTATGGCAGGTCATCATGATGCCACCTGTGCTAAAAACACTGAGGGCGAGCTGGTTGCAGGAATGCATAGGTAGCGCTTTGCCAGGTGGCTGACTTTGGGAAAGTTTATTTTGGTGGATATTCCACCAGTCCAGTGGATTGGTTTCACGGTCAGCATCAGTAGACTGAAGGTAGCAGCTGAGTTTTCAGTAAGACCTGTGGTGGTGTAGCATGGCTTTTGCAAAAATCTGCCCGGTGACTCTTTTTAGCTGGCAGTTGAGGTGAAGTAACAGCAACGTCTCCCTGTGCTGGGCTTGGGTTTTCATGTCCCTCATTGACTATCTCTGAGACAGCTTTGCTTTTATGTGGCCCACCTTTGATGTAATGTGTTTTAAACCGAGGGTCGACCAACGAGCCTTTGTCCAGGAGGTCATCTGTGGCTAGGTCATCATATTTCTCTTGCCGATAGTCCATGACCAACGTTTTGATGGTTTGGGTGAGCTCTGTTTCACCATCATCAGGTTTGACTGAGTCCCCAGGAGGCGAGAGCGTCAATGAGCTCCTCTGCTATAGCTTCACCCGTGTGGTTGTCAGGAAAGTATGTTTGAAGGCATTTATTTTGAAGATTCCACCCTTTGTCAATATAGTGTATAGTAAGGATAATATAAGGCTCTGATGTGCGACTAGACCACAGATTGGTGGTAGTAGTAGCAAAATACGTCATCTGTCTTGATCTGTTCCTCAACTATTTCGCTACACTTGGCGTAGAGTTTAGGCAGTGCAGTGTGAGAGAAATGTTTGCGGACAGGGAGCATGTACCCGGGGTCAATTAAATTGATGAACCTCTTAACCTTTGACAGCTAATTGGTAGCATGTCCTTAGCAATGCAATGCATAATAGCATTTGTGATGTCTTTTCGATGTTTGCTCGTAAGGCATAAACGCTGTCAGCGTTGACTGCTTCGGGGGAACATCCCTAGATTGGCTGGTGCTTGGTTTTATCAATATCGTGGCTCAAACTTTCCGCGTGTTAAGAGTGATTTTGCTTCAGATTGTGGAAAAGGTTTGTTGTATTACCAGACTTGGTAGCCACCTGTCTACGGCACAATTTGCACCCAACATTGCTCTGCTCTTTGTCGGACTTCAAAAAGCCAAACCACTTCCAAATAACTGAAGCAGTTTAACCCCTTTTTTATCAATTTCTTTGTTGGAAGCTGCTCCTTCTCCATGGCTCAGTGCTGCTGTTTTTGCCTACCATCATTCATTTTTTGTGCTTAAGTGGCTACTCCATCACTCAAGGTGCTAAGTGGTTTTTAGTGGACGTATACCTTTCCATGCTCATGTTGTCACTTCTCTGCACGTTCCTGCTGCTTCAGAGGTGAAATGGACTACTGTACCTAATTAATGTCGATATAGAATAATATGATAATGTTTTTATATTGTTATTGAGGTAAGTAATTCCCTCTAATTATTGATTTATCGCCCAGCCCTACTTCTGCGTGTGTAAATGGTGTACGCTCAGTAGCAAGTTTAACATCTGGGATATGTGGGACACTTGCGTCCCACCTGGCCAAAAGCCAGGGAAAATGCAGAGCGCCAAATTCAAATAAATTACTATAAAAATTAAACTTTCATTAAATCACACATGCAAGATAGAAAATGAAAGCTACACTTATTGTGAATCCAGCCAACATGTCAGATTTCAAAAAAGCTTTTCGGCGAAAGCAAACAATGCTATTATCTGAGGATAGCACCTCCGTAAACAAAAGAGAGAAAGTATATTTTAACCCTGCAGGTGCGACACAATGCAGAAATAAAAATATAATTCATGCCTTACCTTTGATGGGCTGTTTTTGTTGGCACTCCAATATGTCCCATAAACATCACAAATGGTCCTTTTGTTCGATTAATTCCGTCTATATATCCAAAATGACAATTTATTTGGCGCGTTTGATCCAGAAAAACACCGGCTCCAACTTGAGCAACGTGACTACAGAATATCGCAAAAGTTACCTGTGAACTTTGCCAAAACATTTCAAACTACTTTTGAAATAAAACTTTAGCTATTTTTTAATGTAAATAATCAATAAAATTGAAGACTGGATGATCTGTGTTCAATACAGGAAGAAAACAAACTGAAGCATGCTTTCTGGTCATGCGCCTCTATCTAACAGTACACTTCAAGTGACCTTCGTTCAAGATGGCCGTACTTCTTCATTACACAAACGAATAACCTCAACCAATTTCTAAAGACTGTTGACATCCAGTGGAAGCGATAGGAACTGCAAGAAGGTCCCTTAGAAATCTGGATTCCCAATGAAAACCCATTGAAAAGAGTGACCTCAATAAACAAAACAAAAATCTGAATGGTTTGTCCACTGGTTTTTTTCTGCTAAATAAGTTCTGTTATACTCAGACATGATTCAAACAATTTTAGAAACGTCAGTGTTTTCTATCCAAATCTACTAATATGCATATCTTATATTCTGGGGATGAGTAGCAGGCAGTTGAATTTGGGCATGCATTTCATCCGGATGTGAAAATACTGCCCCCTGCCACCAAAAAGTTTAATATATATATTTGTAAACTTCTATTAGATACACCACCCTGTTCACGAAAATGGTTAGTTACAGACAGCGAGTCATTTATAAAGCATGCAGACAGAGGCATTCAGTTACTGTTCGGTGGAATGTTAGAATGGGCTAAATGAATGACCTAGGCATATACTATGTAGGCACCTTATCAGAGCTGTAAAGGAGATTAGGCATCTACCACTCCACTACCACTGTCAGATTAGGGGGGCAATATAGCCTGTTATTTATTTTATTTTATTTCTTTGTCCCCTTCACTTTGGTTCTGAAATCACCATCACCCACTAATTAACTTGCCACTTTTGCAGATATTTATCCTATACAAATTAGCTATGATATAGATAATGCCTATACACGGAGTGTACAAAACGTTAGGGACACCATCCTAATATTGTGTTGCACCCCCATTTGCCCACAAAACAGCCTCAATTGGGGGTGGCAGGTAATCTAGTGGTTAGAGCGTTGGGCCAGTAAGAGCGTTGGGCCAGTAACCGAAAGGTTGCTAGATCGAATCACCGAGCTAACAAGGTAAAAATCTGCTGCTGAACAAGGCAGTTAACCCACTGTTCCTAGGCCGTCATTTTAAATAAGAATTAGCTCTTAACTGACTTGCCTACTTAAATAAATAAATTGTTGGCATGGATTCTACAAGGTGTCAAATGTTACACAGGGATGCTAGTACCTGTTGACTATATGCTTTCCACAGTTGTCAAGTTGGCTGGATTCCCTTTGGGTGGTGGACCATTCTTCATACACAGGAAACTGAGCGTGGAAAGACCCCGCAGCATTGAAGTTCTTGACGCACTTAAACCGTTGCGCATGGCACCTACTACCATACTTTGTTCAAAGGCATTTAAATATTTTCAAGCCCATTCACCCTCTGAATGGCACACATGCACAATCCATGTCTCAATTATCTCGAGGCTTAAAAATCCTTCTTTAACCTGTCCTCCCCTTCATATACACTGATTTGAAGTGGATCATAGCTTTCACCTGGTTAGTCTGTCATGCAAAGAGCAGACTGAACACAGCAGTGCAGATCACTTCAAGATAAAAACGTAATATTCAAACTCTGACTAAATATTAGCACTTCACTCCACATACTCATGGGTAATAACCTTCAATCTGGATAACAAATAAGGCTAGAGAAATGTATCTACCAAAATAAACCAATCAAACATGTCTGAGAAGCATGGAGAACCAATCCCCAAAAGAACACGAGACTCTTCAACGGACAGACGATTTATGCTTTTTCACCACCCGGAATGCTAAGGGTGGAAACTGATCTGATGATAAACTGGGCATTCTTGAATTAGTCATTCAAGCTATAAAGAAGTTGAAGGCGAGCCTCCAAGATGAGTGACACAAGCTGTGACGATGAAGGAAATGGACAAGCTAAAAGGTACATTCAATAAGATGGAAACGGACTTTTAATGAACTTCAAAAAGGAGAACATCTTTGAGAGATGCCTTGACATACAGACAAGATTTATGAGAGAATCTGTTACTTACTGGTATCAAAGAAAAAGGTGCAAATCGTGGTGAAAGAGTTCTTTCTTAGTGCTGCAGATCCCAGACTATGTTGTAGACAAAATCCAACTCTGAACGTGTACACCGTTTAGGACTGGGATATGAGCACCCAATCATTGCCAATATTTTTTTGTCTGTTTAAAAAAAAAAAAAAAACTGGTTAAAAGCCTGGGTAAAAGACACACTGACACGAAGAGGCATGAATGATCAGTTCCTGAAAGAAGGTGCAGAACGGTGCAAAGTTCTGCACCCACTCTTCAAGGAGAATAGATTAATAGGGAAATGTGTAGCTCTCATAGTCGATAAACTGTATATTGATAACATAATGTTCACACACCCATACTACTCCATGGCTATTCTAAATATTTAAGTTCCCATGGAGTTGAACAATGGAACACCCAATACTATCCATGGAAGGGATTGTAATAAAAATGGGGAAAACAAAATACAACAATTAATAAAGAAATAAGCTACAACTACACCATTCAAGGAATGTTGTAACATAATTAGTATTTGACTTTTTTTTTTGTAATTTTTTTAACCTTTATTTTACTAGGCAAGTCAGTTAAGAACAAATTCTTATTTTCAATGACAGCCTAGGAACAGTGGGTTTAACTGCATGTTCAGGGGCAGAACGACAGATTTTGTACCTTGTCAGCTCGGGGATTTGAACTTGCAACCTTTCAGTTACTAGTCCAATGCTCTAACCACTAGGCTACCCTGCCGTGTTTGACTTAATATTTATAATATTTTATAAATAGATAAGATTTCATTAGAAGAAAGGATAATTAACTAAATAATACATCAAGTATAAGGAACTGGAACAAAAGTACTCAACATGGTAGGGATAAGAACACTGCAAACAGGGCATAAAAAGCACAGTATGTGCAGGTGGATTGTGATGGAAGGTAGGGTGTGTTTTTGCAAAAGGAAAAGTGTGGAGTTAAGTGAATGAAAAAGGAAAATGGTTGCGAATACCAGAGTTTATATGTCTGCGAGCAGGGCTTGTTTATTTTAATTTTACCTTTATTTAACTAGGCAAGTCAGTTAAGAACAAATTCTTATTTTCAAAGATGGCCTAGGAACAGTAGGGTTAACTGCCTGTTCAAGGGCAGAATGACAGATTTGTAACTTGTCAGCTCGGGGTAATGAACTTGCAACCTTTCGGTTACTAGTCCAATGCTCTAACTACTAGGCTACCCTGTGAGAGCTCTTTAAATTTTGTGCAGATATGAGTTATACATTTTAAAATGTAGTTTAGCTATTGTCCTATCATGACTGAACAGTCCCCAACCTTATACCCTAGACACCCACCTGAGCGACCCATACACTAAGGAGAAGTCCTTCTGTTTTATGGGCCTACTGTAAGTAGCCTATACACAGCCAAAACAAAGAAATTCAGAGACCCACTAAAGCACCACCCCTCAAGATTGAGTCTGCCTGGCAGTGTTGGTCCTACAAAGCCAAAGGGTGAGAAACTCCCTTAAGGACTCGTGAGAGGCGACGGTCAAGAGCAACGCATCCTCCGAAACACACAACCCAACCAAGCCGCACTGCTTCTTGACACAATGCCCACTTAACCTGGAAGCACCAATGTGTCGGAAGAAATGCCGTACACCTGGTGACCATGTCAGCATGCACTGCGCCCGGCCTGTCGCTAGTGCGCGATGGGACAAGAACATCCCTGCCGGCCAAACCCTCCCCTAACCCAGACGATGCTGAGCCATTTGTGCGCCGCCCCATGGGTCTCCCTGTCGCGACCAGCTGCGTCAGAGCTTGGACTCGAGCCCAGAATCTCGAGTGGCACAGCTAGCAGTACAATGCAATCAGTGCCTTAGACCACTGCGTCACTCGGGAGGCCCGACCCCAAAGCAACTCTAAAGTATAATACATCCTGTGTGATTTCAACAGATTTGTTAACATTTGTCTTTGGATAATTTCTATCTAACATTCCAACCTCGTTTAGCATGATCTAATTAAATGATGGCGTTCTACTATTTGTATTAATTTGCACCACTGTCAATGACAGACTTTTATTTTGAAGTCTAATTGCAAAGTCCACTATTGTGGCTAGCTTCACATATGGGTCCGACCACCATTAATCAAATAAGAACTGTCTTATGAATTTGGGTTATTTTAGATGACACCTAGCTATATAGTTAGCTAACTATAGCTACTGAAACAGATGTCATTTTGCTATGTTTTTGGGGATGAACATTGTTTGCATCCATGAGCTAGCTAGTTTTTATTTTATGACCAGCATTGTATATGTGGATATATTGAAGAAACATCTCAAGACATAAGTTAAAGCT
This sequence comes from Oncorhynchus masou masou, assembly GCF_036934945.1. NCBI lineage: Eukaryota > Metazoa > Chordata > Actinopteri > Salmoniformes > Salmonidae > Oncorhynchus > Oncorhynchus masou. Next base: position 27,603,683 of record NC_088242.1, read on the forward strand.
TGGTTGAAAATGGGTCTTCCAAGTGGATAATGACCCCAAGCATACTTCCAAAGATGTGGTAAAAGCCAACAAATTCAAGGTATTGGAGTGGCCATCAAATCCCTGACCTCAATCCCATAAATATGTGGGCAGAACTGAAAGTGTGTGCGAGCAAGGAGGCCTACAAACCTGACTCCGTTACACCAGCTTTGTCAGGAGGAATGGGCCACAATTCACCCAATTTATTGTGGGAAGCTTGTGGAAGGCTACCTGAAATGTTTGACCCAAGTTAAACAATTTTAAAGGCAATACGACCAAATAATAATTGAGTGTATGTAAACTTATGACTCACTGGGAAGGAGATGAAATGAAGCTGAAATAAATCTTCCTCTCTTCTATTATTCTGACATTTCACATTCTTAAAATGAAGTTTTGATCCTAACTGAACTAAGACGGGGAATTTTTACTTGGATTAAATTTCAGGAATTGTGAAACTAAGTTCAAATGTATTTGACTAAGGTGTATGTCAACTTCTGACTTCAACTGTATCTAGGCAAGTCAGTTATGAACAAATTCTTATTTACAATGATTGCCTACCCCGGCTAAACCCGGACAATGCTGGGTCAATTGTGCGCCACCCTATGGGACTCTCAATCACGGCCGGATGTGATACCGCCTGGATTCGAACCAAGGACTCTAGTGATTCCTCTTGCACTGAGATGCAGTGCCTTAGACCGCTGTGTGTGTGTGAACTATTTAACTGTACCAGAATGCTTAAATGGCCGCATTTAAATATTTAAAAAAATCAGTATTGTTTTTTTTGGCAAGGAAAGTATCGGCCAAAAATGTGTGTGTGTATATTTTTGGCCGATACTTTCCTTGCCAAAAAAACCTGTGTGTGTGTGTGTGTGTGTGTGTGTGTGTGTGTGTGTGTGTGTGTGTGTGTGTGTGTATGTATATATATATATATATGTATGTATGTATGTATGTGTATGTGTGTATGTATATATATATATATATGTGTATGTATATGTATGTATATATGTGTGTATGTATATATGTATATGTGTATGTATATGTGTATGTATATGTGTGTATGTATATGTGTATATGTATGTGTGTATGTATATGTATATATATGTGTGTATGTATATGTATATATATGTATGTGTGTATGTATATGTATATATATGTATGTGTGTATGTATATGTATATATATGTATGTGTATACATACATATATACACATACATATACATATATATACATACACACATACATATGTATATGTATGTGTATATATGTGTGTATATGTATGTATATTTGACTATATTTTGCACCTCCCCCAATATATATATATATATATATATATATATATATATATATATATATATATATATATATATATATAGGGAGGTGCAAAATATATTTCTCCCATGGGCAAAAAAAATCTAAAGGATTGATTATTAGCTATTTTGATCTGTCTGTCCAAACAGATCTGCAAAGTAGATGGATGATATAAGTATGTTATTGAACCATGAACAGATATGGCTCATTAATAGTGGATTATATTGCCACTCCTTTTTGCCATATGTTCAATCGAAGCCTACAATAAAGTGTGTGCCCTCAGGCCTGGGGGGAAGCTATAGTCATTCTGCTACCCAAGAATAGTAAAGCCCCCTTTACTGACTCGAATAGTTGACCAATCAGCCTGTTACCAACCCTTTGTAAACGTCTGGAAAAAATGGTGTTTGACTAGATACAATGCTATTTTATAGTAAAGAAATTAAGACTTTCAGCACGCGTATATAAGGAAGGACACTCGACAAGCACAGCACTTACAAAAATGACTGATTGGCTGAGAGAAATTGATAAAATTATTGGGGGGGCTGTCTTGTTAGACTTCAGTGCAGCTTTTGACATTTTTGATCATAGTCTGCTGCTGGAAAAATGTATGTGTTGTGGCTTTACACCCCCTGCTATAAAGAGTTACTTGTCAGAACACGGAGGTTGTTCTTTAATGGAGTCCTCTACAACATAATCCAGGTAGAATCAGGAATTCCCCAGGGTAGCTGTTTAGGCCCTTGCTTTAAAAAAAAAATTCTAACGACATGCCACTGGCTTTGAGTAAGGCCAGTGTGTCTATGTATGCGGATGACTCAACACTATACACGTCAGCTACTACAGCGACTGAAATGACTGCAACACTTAACAAAGAGCTGCAGTTATTTTTGAAATTTGTTGCAAGGAATAACGTTGTAATTTTTTCCATCAACCTAGAAATACTACCAAAATGAATTTACTGAAACTTGTTACAACTGTAGTCGCCCATGGTTCACCAAATGTATTTTGAGGCAAAGTACTTAAAGCACATTTTTTTTTCGTATGTCCCCATCTCCACTAAATGTAGATAATTGTAAATATAAAGATCTAGTCCATTTGAAAAAAATGGAGGCCTCTTACAAATTTGAGCAAAGTGCATAGAATGAAAAGCTATTGTTGGATATTTTTAATCCTAATCGGTCAGTTTTTTGCATGGATGATACATTTGGAGATAATATAAGACAAGTACTGGAAACAATAGAACACTATGAAAAATCTAGGAAGCCTGGCTTTCTATTCATAGCTGGCTGATAAAGTATGACTGGAATTTACTTATAAATGCCTGGAATATTTCCATTTAGGTGCATCTTATGAAATGGGTTTGCGAAAAGTTATGCATTTTGTATTTATTATGGATCCCCATCAGCTACTCTTCCTGGGGTCCAGCAAAATTTTAAGGCAGTTTATACAAATTTAAAACATTACAATACATTCAGATTTCACGACACACCGTGTGCCCTCAGGCCCCAACTCCACAACTACCACATATTTACATGACTAAATCTGTGTGTTCCCCCCCCCCCCAGAAGTTTACTACGGGTTGGTAACCGGCTGATTGGTCGGTTATTTGAGCCAATAAAGAGGGCTTTACTATTCTTGGGTAGCGGAATGACTTTAGCTTCCCTCTAGGCCTGAGGGCACACGCTCTCCAGTAGGAATACATTGAAGATGTGGCAAATAGGAGTGGCAATATCGTCTGCTTTTATCCTCAGTAATTTTCCATCTAGATGGTCCGATATACTTGGATGTGTAGTGTCAGCGTTTTTGTTGCTGGCATGTCATCCCTATGTTTGCTTATCTTGCCAATGAAAAAGTAATTAAAGTAGTTTGCAATATCAGTGGGCTTTGTGGTGAATGAGCCATCTGATTCAATAAACTGGGGTGGAAGAAAAAGTAGGTGGGCGTGGGTTCCCCAGTAGCTTATGTAGGTTTGCTACTTGCTTGCTAAGAGTAGCTACTTCGCTCCTGTCGTCCTCTGCAAGGAGTTGCTACATTGAAAGTCAACACAGGCCACATTGTCTTGGAACAAAACAAAGTAAACGCAGCTCCTGCAACATTGGAAACGTTCCATAGTGGCCACCGTTTGAGACAGCCGAGCCAGCTAGGCTAGCTGGGCTTTCGCGCCTCTCCCCCTATATGGAATCTGGCAGGATCCCGGGTCCGATAGCAGCGCTCGCAGCAATTTAGCCCAACAGACGCATGATTCAAAATAAAAGTATATAAAAACACTTCCAGCTTTTAAACCGAGGTCTTTTAGTTCAGGTTTCAGCTTTCAACAACAAACATACGTCTAGTAACCCTAGGTGTAAAATAGTAGTTAATGGCTACTTAAAGTATTAAACTGTCAAGAGGAGCAAAACAAGTTAGTTCACTATCAGCATATCTATTTAGTATGGTCATCAATGTTGATATTAATTGTTGGTTCTGATTTTAATAGCTAAGGGCTTAAAAACAAAGGTCATTGTATGCTGATTCATGCGTTCTTTTAAATCCACAATTTGGATCCCTCCACAGCTCTCTAATAGAGGCTCTAGATACTTTTTACAACCAAATTATGATATGCATCGGATCACCAAAAAATAAAATATTTACATTACTGTGTAGTTAATCAGACCATTTTATTGGTATTCTACATATCCTGAAAGAAATGATCTTACAACAAACAGGTCAGATTTTGCTACCATGAGAAGGAAAATACCTGTATTTGTGGGAAAATCACCCTGATTCACTCTAGTCATATCCCAGTTGACCTATTTGCTTATGGTCTTGCCTTCATATAACGACTTGTTTTTTAAAATTATTTTATGAGCAAAGAATACTCACTTATTTGGAACGGCAGGCCAGACAATTTCAACTAGGCATTTTATATAATTAATGTGAATTCGGTGGGCAGAAATTATTATATATATTAAAGCATTAGACCTTTCACTGAAGGTTTCAGTCATACAAAAGTTATTCTTAAATCCGAACTGGTTCTCCTAGCAAATTGGGGTGAGACATTACTATGTTCAAGAATGGCCTTTTTCCTTTTATTCAGATTACAACCTCTCACTTTCAGTTATTTGAAAAGGAAATAATCTCTCAAAATATCTCTTTAAAACAAGCCATAGAAAGTTTGTTGCAATTTCAGTTTAACCAGAAAAGACAGAACAAATAATATAACAAATATAGTGGTTAAACTCAAATATACTAATTTATATTAAAAATTAAAAAAAAAAAAAATCATCTTTGTAAGGGATATCATAAATAGGACTGGTGGCATTGTCACACATGCAGCTGCTAAAAAATATATGGACATGTTTACCAAAATTACAACCAACTAATTGCAGCATTCCCGCAAAAATGGAAGCGGCAAGTAGAAGGGGAGAAAGTAAAGAAGTTGTCTGTCAGCCCTGCATTAAAGACCAAAATTGGGTTCTATTTTTTTTGTTTTTATAAAGTATACCGGCTTCATTTAAGGACAAAATTGGCAGCTGTGCCATATAAATTGCAAAATAGGAAAGAGGATAAGTTCATTAGAGTTACCAGAGTCCAAATTTGAGATTTTTGGTTCCAACCGCCATGTGTTTGTGTGACGCAGACTAGGTTAACGGATGATCTCTGCATGTGTGGTTCCCACCGTGAAGCATGGAGGAGGTGGTGTTATGGTGTGTGGGTGCTTTGTGGTGATGCTGTCTGTGATTTATTTAGAATTCAAGGCACACTTAACCAGTATGGCTACCACAGCATTCTGCAGCGATATGCCATGCCATCTGGTTTGGGCTTAGTGGGACTATCATTTGTTTTTCAACAGGACAATGACCCAAACACACTTCCAGGCCGTGTAAGGGCTATTTGACCAAGAAGTAGAGTGATGGAGTGCTGCATCAGATAACCTGGCCTCCACAATCACCCGACCTCAACCCAATTGAGATGGTTTGGGATTGGTTGGACCGAAGAGTGACGGAAAAGCAGTCAGCAAGTGCTCAGCATATGTGGGAACTCATTCAAAACAGTTGGAAAAGCATTCCAGGTGAAGCTGGTTGAGAGAATGCCAAGAGATGGCAAAGATGTCAAGGCAAAGGGTGTGGCTACTTTTGAAGAATCTCAAATAAAATAGATTTTTATTTGTGGAACGCTATTTTGGTTACTACATGATTCCATGTGTTATTTCATAGTGAGATTAATTGTGTGTCGTCTGCATAGCAATGATAGGAGAGACCATGTGAGACCATGTGAGGTTATGACAGAGCCAAGTGACTTGGTGTATAGCGAGAATAGGAGAGGGCCTAGAACAGAGCCCTGGGGGACACCAGTGGTGAGAGCGCGTGGCGAGGAGACAGATTCTCGCCACGCCACCTGGTAGGAGCGACCTGTCAGGTAGGACGCAATCCAAGCGTGGGCCGCGCCGGAGATGCCCAACTCGGAGAGGGTGGAGAGGAGGATCTGATGGTTCACAGTATCGAAGGCAGCCGATAGGTCTAGAAGGATGAGAGCAGAGGAGAGAGAGAGTTAGCTTTAGCAGTGCGGAGCGCCTCCGTGATACAGAAAAGAGCAGTCTCAGTTGAATGACTAGTCTTGAAACCTGACTGATTTGGATCAAGAAGGTCATTCTGAGAGAGATAGCGGGAGAGCTGGCCAAGGACGGCACGTTCAAGAGTTTTGGAGAGAAAAGAAAGAAGGGATACTGGTCTGTAGTTGTTGACATCGGAGGGATCGAGTGTAGGTTTTTTCAGAAGGGGTGCAACTCTCGCTCTCTTGAAGACGGAAGGGACGTAGCCAGCGGTCAGGGATGAGTTGATGAGCGAGGTGAGGTAAGGGAGAAGGTCTCCGGAAATGGTCTGGAGAAGAGAGGAGGGGATAGGGTCAAGCGGGCAGGTTGTTGGGCGGCCGGCCGTCACAAGAAGCGAGATTTCATCTGGAGAGAGAGGGGAGAAAAAGGTTAGAGCACAGGGTAGGGCAGTGTGAGCAGAACCAGCGGTGTCGTTTGACTTAGCAAACGAGGATCGGATGTCGTCGACCTTCTTTTCAAAATGGTTGACGAAGTCATCTGCAGAGAGGGAGGAGGATTCAGGAGGGAGGAGAAGGTGGCAAAGAGCTTCCTAGGGTTAGAGGCAGATGCTTGGAATTTAGAGTGGTAGAAAGTGGCTTTAGCAGCAGAGACAGAGGAGGAAAATGTAGAGAGGAGGGAGTGAAAGGATGCCAGGTCCGCAGGAGGCGAGTTTTCCTCCATTTCCGCTCGGCTGCCCGGAGCTCTGTTCTGTGAGCTCGCAATGAGTCGTCGAGCCACGGAGCGGGGAGGGGGAGGGCCGAGCCGGCCTGGAGGATAGGGGACATAGAGAGTCAAAGGATGCAGAAAGGGAAGTGAGGAGGGTTGAGGAGGCAGAATCAGGAGATAGGTTGGAGAAGGTATGAGCAGAGGGAAGAGATGATAGGATGGAAGAGGAGAGAGTAGCGGGGGAGAGAGAGCGAAGGTTGGGACGGCGCGATACCATCCGAGTAGGGGCAGTGTGGGAAGTGTTGGATGAGAGCGAGAGGGAAAAGGATACAAGGTAGTGGTCGGAGACTTGGAGGGGAGTTGCAATGAGGTTAGTGGAAGAACAGCATCTAGTAAAGATGAGGTCGAGCGTATTGCCTGCCTTGTGAGTAGGGGGAAGGTGAGAGGGTGAGGTCAAAAGAGGAGAGGAGTGGAAAGAAGGAGGCAGAGAGGAATGAGTCAAAGGTAGACGTGGGGAGGTTAAAGTCGCCCAGGACTGTGAGAGGTGAGCCGTCCTCAGGAAAGGAGCTTATCAAGGCATCAAGCTCATTGATGAACTCTCCGAGGGAACCTGGAGGGCGATAAATGATAAGGATGTTAAGCTTGAAAGGGCTGGTAACTGTGACAGCATGGAATTCAAAGGAGGCGATAGACAGATGGGTAAGGGGAGAAAGAGAGAATGACCACTTGGGAAGGATGAGGATCCCGGTGCCACCACCCCGCTGACCAGAAGCTCTCGGGGTGTGCGAGAACACGTGGGCGGACGAAGAGAGAGCAGTAAGAGTAGCAGTGTTATCTGTGGTGATCCATGTTTCCGTCAGTGCCAAGAAGTCGAGGGACTGGAGGGAGGCATAGGCTGAGATGAACTCTGCCTTGTTGGCCGCAGATCGGCAGTTCCAGAGGCTACCGGAGACCTGGAACTCCACGTGGGTCGTGCGCGCTGGGACCACCAGATTAGGGTGGCCGCGGCCACGCGGTGTGGAGCGTTTGTATGGTCTGTGCAGAGAGGAGAGAACAGGGATAGATAGACACATAGTTGACAGGCTACAGAAGAGGCTACGCTAATGCAAAGGAGATTGGAATGACAAGTGGACTACACGTCTCGAATGTTCAGAAAGTTAAGCTTACGTAGCAAGAATCTTATTGACTAAAATGATTGAAATGATACAGTACTGCTGGAGTAGGCTAGCTGGCAGTGGCTGCGTTGTTGACTTTGTAGGCTAGCTGGCAGTGGCTGCGTTGTTGATACTACACTAATCAAGTCGTTCCGTCGAGTGTAATAGTTTCTACAGTGCTGCTATTCGGGGGCTAGCTGGCTAGCTAGCAGTGTTGATTACGTAACGTTACGTTAAAAGAACGACAATAGCTGGCTAGCTAACCTAGAAAATCGCTCTAGACTACACAATTGTCTTAGATACAAAGACGGCTATGTAGCTAGCTACGATCAAACAAATCAAACCGTTGTACTGTAATGAAGTGAAATGAAAATGTGATACTACCTGTGGAGCGAAGCGGAATGTTGACCGGGTTGTTGAAGTTCAATTCGGTAGACGTTGGCTAGCTGTTGGCTAGCTAGCTAGCAGTATCTCCTACGTTAAGGACGACAAATAGCTGGCTAGCTAACCTCGGTAAATTAAGATAATCACTCTAAGTCTACACACTCTAAACTACACAATTATCTTGGATACGAAGACAGCAAAGACAACTATGTAGCTAGCTAACACTACACTAATCGAGTCGTTCAGTTGAGTGTAATAGTTTCTACAGTGCTAGTGGACGTTAGCTAGCTGCTGGGCAGATAGCAGTGTAGACTACGTTAGGACGACGAAATACGATAATTACGCAATTATCTTTGATACAAAGACGGCTATGTAGCTAGCTAAGAAGAAATTGCTAAGATTAGACAAATCAAACCGTTGTACTATAATGAAATGTAATGAAAATGTAATGAAAAGTTATACTACCTGCGGACCGAAGTGTAGATGCGACCGCTCGCTCCAACCCGGAACCGGAAGTTACACCCAAACAAGGGCACTGCGTTCATCCACCTCTGGCCTGCTCGCCTCCCTACCACTGAGGAAGTACAGTTCCCGCTCAGCCCAGTCAAAACTGTTCGCTGCTCTGGCCCCCCAATGGTGGAACAAACTCCCTCACGATGCCAGGACAGCGGAGTCAATCACCACCTTTCGGAGACACCTGAAACCCCACCTCTTCAAGGAATACCTAGGATAGGATAAAGTAATCCTTCTCACCCCCCCCCCTTAAATGATTTAGATGCACTATTGTAAAGTGGCTGTTCCACTGATGTCAGAAGGTGAATTCACCAATTTGTAAGTCGCTCTGGTTAAGAGCGTCTGCTAAATGACTTAAATGTAATGTAAATGTAAAATGTCTTCACTATTATTCTACAATGTAGAAAATTGTATAAAAAAATAAATAAAAAAACTTGGATGAGTAGGTGTGTCCAAACGTACGACTGTACTGTGTGTGTATTATAACAAAATATATTGGGGATTGGAAATGATGCAATTACATTGATGGAAGCTACAATCTATCTGTGCTATTTAAGCTGATCTGACCCCCCCCCCCCCCAAAAAAAAAAAATGTTTAGTACAACTTTGGATTTCACCTCCCCATCTTGAAATCAAATGGAAGTTTGGAAGTTGAGCTTCTTTTCACCTCCCGCTTTGGCCATGCAGTGTGCCTTGAAAAAGTGATTCCTCGTCATGAAATTATCAACTTTACCCTGTTTATCTAAAAATGACCATATACACTTTGTATAAAGCTAAACTTGTCGATGGTGAACCTGAACTGTCGAAATCAAATCTATTGTAAGCTCCTTTTCAGCAGGTAGGATATGTATCTGGTAGCTGTCTCTGGTAAAACAACAATTTTCGAAAGCACCAAGATAACAATTGCAGCTTTCAAAACAACTCAACTCTGGGGGGGAATAGCTCCGACTGGGGGAAAAATCGTTGGTCATTCAACTCGAAATTCCAAGTCAACTCTGGTATATTTCCAGAGATCGGACATTCTGACTGGAAGATTACCAACATGATTTGACCCTGTATTTTTCCCGAGTTGCCATTTGTCTTGAAAGCACCCCAAAATCTAGAAAATGACATGGGTCAGTCAACTAATAAAACCTAATGTAATGCAAGCCATTGTCACATTTGAGTGCTGAAGGTGCCATGCAGATGATCAGGCTGCCTGCATTGTGTTGGGCATAGTGCGCAGTTTGACTATGTTACTGATATTCCCTAGGGTTGTTTGGCATGCAAAATGATACGTAGATCACTGAGTATCAACACCGTTATATGCTGAGTCTGACACTGAAGGAAAGGATGCATGAGTTGTCACAATATTTCGTATTTTTGGTAGGTAGGTAGGTAGGAAACTTTTATCAGCAAAACATTTGAGTGAATTGGTGATTTGCAACGCTATAATACATTTTTCTGACTGACGCAAGCTAAATTTGGATCGGTTTGGGGTCCGTGGACCGACGCAGTACTCTCAAACATTTGCATCAGGGACTGATGTGTATTGTTAAAGCTGTAACGATTCACCGAGTGGACATGTTTCTAATGTTTGAGGCTATTGATGCCACAAATATACTGACACACAACAAATAATATTAATGGATACACCTGGGTCTAAGGAGATACACTATGTAATGTTTGACTTTTGTTGTTTTGTTTAGGGCCTATACAGGATGCAATTTAGGAAACTTGTTTTTCCAATGTTGGGTCTCAGGGTTAAGGTGGGATATGGCAGGGAAAACTTACCTCAGTCCAGAGATGGAAGATGTCGCTAGCATCCTAAAATGAAGATTGAAATACTGCTAGTTTGTAATTAAACTGCCCTTTTCATCCTCATGCTAGGTAGCAAAGGCCATTTTGGGATAGCCCATATAACTTTGTGCTGAACAACAAAGGAGCCTGTCTGACTATCCTTTGTTGCTCAACGCAACGTGCCATTCTAAAATAGCTGCTGTGGCTTCTGCTACCTAGCATGAGGACAAAGGCAGTTTGAAATACTGTTAGTTTTTAATTAATCTTCTTGATGTCATTTTGGATAATGAGATAATTAGGAGTACGGCGACATCTTCCATCTCTGGATGAGGTATGTTTTCTCAGCCATATCCTGCGCCGGCTCCACACTTCCCTCATTTTAGCAGCCGTGCGTTCTGACCTGAGTTTTTGTATTTACTGCCTGAATCTCAGGTCAGAACGATCTGGCTAGTATTGGCTCAAACACATTTTCTTTTTACCACTAGCACCCATTTTTGCATTGTTCAACCCTGACTGTAACTGAATCAATTGTAACAAAGGGCATTGCTGTCCTCATTAAAACCAAATGCTCTATTTCAGTTCCCCCTCTTCCTCTCCCCGCTCTGCGCCTCATGGTCCCACCACTGCGCCTGGTCTCAGCAGCCATCTGGCAAACAATCCAGCAGAGTCACGTGATGGATTATGGGATGCTGGAGGAGTTTGTTACCATGGTCACAGATGTGGTTCCAGAGCTTCTGACTGACAGTCAGAGGGCCCAACTTATTCTGGGTCTTCGAGCACGGGTGAGAGGGAGGGACGGAGCTAGTGCTCTTGTGCGGAAAGATGAGATGAACATATTTAGTCATGCATGTCGTCCCCTCTACATTTTCTGACTTGGATGCTCTGCTTTCAGCTGGTCCTGGAGTTGTGTCGCTCGAAGCCGTTCACAGACCTCCAGACCATTCAGCCACACCTGGACAGGATAAAGACCCTTACACCTCTCTGGGGGACACAGGTGAGCTCCTCACGGGCAGAGAATCCGCTAATGTCTGTCGGTCATAAATATTTCTGATATGACTGATCCATTAGGTCAAACATATGCAGCATAAATGAAAAGCTATCATTTAGGATGTCCTGATATAAGGCAACATTTATATTCTGTGTTTAAGGCTGATGCAGAGGTGGGATTATCTGAATCCAGCTTCCTGGGGCTGGTTCAAACCCTTCTTAAAGACCCAGATGAGAGGGAACATTTCTTCCAGGTCAGTGGGTATGGAATAGTTGTCAGTTCCATGTGACTGTATGTTTCCACAAATGAAAAATAATTTATTATTTATCACAAATGAAAAAGATTATTTAATAGATGGCTTATATTCCTTTACTCATAGGAATATGAGTAAAAATATCATCCTGACCAACCTGCCTTCTAAATACACCTCTGCTGTCTTCAACCAGGATCTCAGCGATCACTGCCTCATTGCCTGCGTCCGTAATGGGTCCGCGGTCAAACGACCACCCCTCATCACTGTCAAACGCTCCCTGAAACACTTCAGCAAGCAGGCCTTTCTAATCGACTTGGTCCGGGTATCCTGGAAGGATATTGACCTCATCCCGTCAGAGGATGCCTGGTTGTTCTTTTAAAAGTGCTTTCCTCACCATCTTAAATAAGCATGCCCCATTCAAAAAATGTAGAACTAAGAACAGATATAGTCCTTGCTCTATCGTCTTCGCTCTTGACCAGCACAAAAACATCCTGTGGCATACTGCATTAGCATCAAATAGCCACCGCGATATGCAACTTTTCAGGGAAGTTAGGAACCAATATACACAGGCAGTTAGGAAAGCAAAGGCTAGCTTTTTCAAACAGAAATTTGCATCCTGTAGCGCAAACTCCAAAAAGTTATTGGATACTGTAAAGTCCATTGAGAATAAGAGCACCTCCTCCCAGCTGCCCACTGCACTGAGGCTAGGAAACACAGCCACCACTGATAAATCTACGATAATCGAGAATTTCAATAAGCATTTTTATACGGCTGGCCATGCTTTCCACCTGCCTCCCCCATTTCACCTTCACCCAAATCCAGATAGCTGATGCTCTGAAAGAGCTGCAAAATCTGAACCCCTACAAATCAGCTGGGCTAGACAATCTGGACCTTCTCTTTCTAAAATTATCCACTGCAATTGTTGCAACCCCTATTACTAGCCTGTTCAACCTCTATTTCGTATCGTCTGAGATCCCTAAAGATTGGAAAGCTGCCGCGGTTATCCCCCTCTTCAAAGGGGGAGACACTCTAGATCCAAACTGTTAGACCTATATCCATCCTGCCCTGCCTTTCTAAGGTCTTCAAAAGCCAAGTTAACAAACAGATCCCCGACCATTTCGAATCCCACCGTACCTTCTCCCCTATGCAATCTGGTTGCCGAACTGGTTATGGGTGCTGCTCAACCATGCTCAAGGTCCTAATCGATATCATAACCGCCATCGATAAGAGACAATATTGTGCAGCCGTATTCATCGACCTGACCAAGGCTTTCGACTCTGTCACTCACCGCATTCTTATCGGCAGACTCAACAGCCTTGGCTTCTCAAATGACTGCCTCGCCTGGTTCACCAACTACTTCTCAGAGTTCAGTGTGTCAAATCGGAAGGCCTGTTGTCCGGACCTCTGGCAGTCTCTATGGGGGTGCCACAGGGTTCAATTCTTGGGCCGATGTATACATGAATGATGTCGCTCTTACTGCTGGTGATTCTCTGTTCCACCTCTACGCAGACGACACCATTCTGTATACTTCTGGCCCTTCTTTGGACACTGTGTTAACAAACTTCCAGATGAGCTTGAATGCCATACAACTCTCCTTCCGTAGCTTCCAACTGCTTTTATATGCAAGTAAAACTAATTGCATGCTCTTCAACCGATAGCTACTCGCCCGTCTAGCATCACTACTCTGGATGGTTCTGACTTAGTATATGTGGACAACTACAAATACCTAGGTGTCTGGCTAGACTGTAAACTCTCCTTCCAGACTCGCATTAAGCATCTCCAATCCTAAATTAAATCTAGAATCGGCCTCCCATTTCACAACAAAGCATCCTTCACTCATGCTGCCAAACATACCCTTGAAAAACTGACTGTCCTACCGATCCTTGACTTTGGTGATGTCATTTACAAAATAGTCTCCAAAGCAAATTCGATGTAGTCTGAGTAGAGATATCACAGTGCCATCCGTTTTGTCACCAAAGCCCCATATACTACCCACCACTGCGACCTATGCTCTCGTTGGCTGGCCCTCGCTTCATATTCGACGCCAAACCCACTGGCTCCAGGTCATCTATAAGTCTTTGCAAGGTAAAGCCCTGCCTTATCTCAGCTCACTGGTCACCATAGCAGCACACACTCCAGGAGGTATATTTCACTGGTCATCCCCAAAGCCAACTTCTCCTTTGGCCACCTTTATTTCCAGTTCTCTGCTGCCAATTGCAAAAATCACGGAAGCTGGAGACTCATATCTCCCTCACTAACTTTAAGCATCAGCTGTCAGCGCAGCGTACCGATCATTTACCTGTACACAGCCAATCTGTAAAGAGCCCACCCAACTACCCCATCCCCATGTTATTTATTTTTTGCTCCTTTGCACCCCAGTATCTCTACTTGTACATCTATCACTCCAGTGTTTAATTGCTAAATTGTAATTATTTCTATGGCCTATTTATTGTGTCTATATATATATATATATATATATATGTGTGTGGTGTGTGTGTGGTGTGTGTATATGTATATATACAGTGCCATGCGAAAGTATTCGGCCCCCTTGAACTTTGCGACCTTTCGCCACATTTCAGGCTTCAAACATAAAGATATAAAACTGTATTTTTTTGTGAAGAATCAACAACAAGTGGGACACAATCATGAAGTGGAACGACATTTATTGGATATTTCAAACTTTTTTAACAAATCAAAAACTGAAAAATTGGGCGTGCAAAATTATTCAGCCCCTTTACTTTCAGTGCAGCAAACTCTCTCCAGAGGAGCACTGTGCAAGCGATAATATTGAAATGGAAGGAGTATCAGACCACTGCAAATCTACCAAGACCTGGCCGTCCCTTTAAACTTTCAGCTCATACAAGGAGAAGACTGATCAGAGATGCAGCCAAGAGGCCCATGATCACTCTGGATGAACTGCAGAGATCTACAGCTGAGGTGGGAGACTCTGTCCATAGGACAACAATCAGTCGTATATTGCACAAATCTGGCCTTTATGGAAGAGTGGCAAGAAGAAAGCCATTTCTTAAAGATATCCATAAAAAGTGCTGTTTAAAGTTTGCCACAAGCCACCTGGGAGACACACCAAACATGTGGAAGAAGGTGCTCTGGTCAGATGAAACCAAAATTGAACTTTTTGGCAACAATGCAAAACGTTATGTTTGGTGTAAAAGCAACACAGCTCATCACCCTGAACACACCATACCCACTGTCAAACATGGTGGTGGCAGCATCATGGTTTGGGCCTGCTTTTCTTCAGCAGGGACAGGGAAGATGGGAAGATGGATGGTGCCAAATACAGGACCATTCTGGAAGAAAACCTGATGGAGTCTGCAAAAGACCTGAGACTGGGACGGAGATTTGTCTTCCAACAAGACAATGATCCAAAACATAAAGCAAAATCTACAATGGAATTGTTCAAAAATAAACATATCCAGCTGTTAGAATGGCCAAGTCAAAGTCCAGACCTGAATCCAATCGAGAACCTGTGGAAATAACTGAAAACTGCTGTTCACAAATGCTCTCCATCCAACCTCCCTGAGCTCGAGCTGTTTTGCAAGGAGGAAAGGGAAACAATTTCAGTCTCTCGATGTGCAAAACTGATCGAGACATACCCCAAGCGACTTACAGCTGTAATCGCAGCGAAAGGTGGCGCTACAAAGTATTAACTTAAGAGGGCTGAATAATTTTGCACGCCCAATTTTTCAGTTTTTGATTTGTTAAAAAGGTTTGAAATATCCAATAAATGTCGTTCCACTTCATGATTGTGTCCCACTCGTTGTTGATTCTTCACAAAAAAATACAGTTTTATATCTTTATGTTTGAAGTCTGAAATGTGGCAAAAGGTCGCAAAGTTCAAGGGGGCCGAATACTTTCGCAAGGCACTGTGTGTGTGTGTATATTTTATTTATTTATTTATTTCCTATTGTGTTATTGACAGTACGTTTGTTTATCCCATGTGTTCTTTTTGCTGCACTGCTTTGCTTTATCTTGACCAGGTCGCAGTTGTAAATGAGAACTTGTTCTCAACTGGCCTACCTGGTGAAATAATACAATTTTAAAAACTCTGTTTTAGGATGTTTTTCCTGTAGAATTTGGTTCCAGTTATGATGCAGCCATACAGAAACTCATGTGGCAATTCCTTTCGAGACTGGAGAAGCTACTTCCTGTGTCAAACTTCCAACAGGTACTAGTAGAAATACAATTATACAGAGGAACCATGGGCTTGACACTTACGCAATTGTGAATTCTACCTATATTCCTTCTAACTCTGTATTCCTCATTGTGTCAGGCTGCCTTGCTGCTCAGCGACTCTCCCTCTCTTCTGGAGGAATGTGTTCAGTCTGTGTCTCACCCTCAGCAGCTGAAAACCCTGCTTCAGTACCACAGAGACCTTGGCCAGCTGGACAACCATGGTAGGCAATTTCACAGGACCCATATAGATGTTGGCTTTTCTTCTGTAGGGACAAAAACATTTTCACTATACAAAGTTTCTTTCATTTATCCTCTTCCCTTTCTAGATACTCTGTCTTCTTCCGATGGGGACTGCATTCTCTCAGCTCTCTGTCTCCCTCCAGTAGAAAGGGTGGTGATTGCAACTGAACAGACAGATTCAGAAACACACGTATCATCCTTGAACGTCTTTATGGATACATTCACCAAAGAGTTGGAGGTGGACTCTGCAACACTGGCAAAGTACACAGAGCTGGAACCCGGGATGAATGTGGATGTAATAGCAGAGGATAGGGTGGAATGTAAGAGAAAGGAAAAAGCATCCTCTGTTATTAATGACGAGGAAGAGGATAATTCAGAGTTTGCTGAGACTGAAGAGGTGGAACCAGCGTATGAAACAGTGTTGGTTTTAGGGGAAGATGGGAAGATGGCACCTTTAGTCAAAACCAATAAACTCAAAGGGCTCAAAAGAGACAGAATTGACACCAGTGGCATGCCTGATGGAAAAAAACACAGAACACCTAGCCCTCCACAAATGAAAAGCATAGACCTGTCTGATACGATCATATCGTCCATGCTTCACAAGCCCTCAGTGGAGCTACAAAGGATTGACACCGCTAACCTGACGTTGCCCTTAGAACCAGTGAGAAGAAACAGGGGTCGTAAGATGAAGACATTGCTAGCACGAGAATTGAAGCAAACCAAAACTGAATTTTCAGAACAGAAAAAACGTGTCTGCAAGAGAGTTAAAATACCCCAAAACCCCAATATGTGCACAGTGTGTGGACGTGTCTTATCCCGCTTTTCAGACATGAAAAAGCACATGCAGACCCATAAGAACGGTCGCACCTATCAGTGTCGCAATTGTCAGAAGACTTTCAAGCACTTGTACACTTTGCAAACTCACAGAAAGTCATGTCTGTTTGGAACTGGGCAACAAGAGGAGATTCCCTCTGTAGAGGGCAGTAGTGTTCCATTTACTATGTGTGAGGCAGAATTCGCACAATCCTCAATAGACCGTAGAACATGCAAGGTGTGCGGCAAGATTGTGCATCGCATTGGATACTTGAGTACCCACATGAAGATTCACTCTGCGAATCGTCACTATTCACTCGGAGAAGCAAAAGCAGTCCAGAAAGCATCACCTAAGGGAGAAGACACCGAGCCGTCCAGTGGTGTTACTATTGAGGCAACGCCTGAGGACAGTGACTCATCCTCCACCAGTACTCCCCAGGACCCATCTTACGACCCAGAACTCAGCCAGATCAAAAGACCAAAGTGCTCCAGCACAGCAAAGAAGTCAAATCGAAAAACCTTCCAAAAACCAAAACATATGTGCCGTATTTGTGGTAAATACGTGACTGCTGGAGCCTTTGAATATCACATGAGAACTCACTCAGGCGAGCGCCCTTTCTCCTGCCCTCATCCTCAGTGTGGGATGAAGTTCATACACAGCGGAGGTTTGCGGGTCCATCTCAGACGCTATTGCAAGGTTCGGACAGTTGACGCTGCTGAGCTCGACAGCTTCAACATACGTTTTGAGTGTGACAAATGTGAGAAGACATTCACGATCCAATCAAAACTGAGGAAACACAAACTTATCCACGGCCCGCTCTACTGCACAGGGTGCAGGAAGGTATTGCCTGACTTAGAAACTTTAACCAGACACAAGCTTTGGCACAGGCCCGTTCAGTGCAGCATGTGTGAGGAGAGCTTCATGCTCACAAACCTCAGAACACACTATCTGGATGTCCATAAGTTCAGCGGACCGTTCGTCTGCACCCACTGTCCGAAAAGCTACAAGAAGTTCCATTCCCTCATCAAACACGAGATGGTTCACACCGGGAACCTCCCCTTACAGTGCTCCCAGTGTCCAAAGAGATTCATCTACAATTACGACCTAGTTGAACACGAGAAAAGGCACTCTGACGACAGGCCTTGTCTCTGCTGGGAGTGTGGCAAGGCCTTCTGTACCAACATTGACCTGAAACAACACATGCAGAATAGCCACGGTGAAAAATCCACAGAGTGTCGTTTCCCGTGTCGCCATTGTGGGAAACCCTTCAGGCTTAGTAATTCCCGTGCGAACCATGAGAAGACTAAGCATGGTGGGGTGCGCTACCCGTGTACGTACTGTGGCAAGCAGTTTGTTTGTGCAAATGCATTGAAAAGGCATGATCTGATTCACACGGGGGAGAGACCTTTTAAATGCAACCATAAGAGTTGTGATAAGGCTTTCAGGTCGAGAGCTGAACTGAGGATACACACGAGATACCATACTGGAGAGCGGCCGTTCAAGTGCAACGTCTGTGGAAAGGGCTTTGTTCAAGCCAATTATCTCACTACGCACTACCGGACTCATACAGGGGAAAAGCCGTATTCATGTTCCGTCTGTGACAAAAGCTTTAACTACCATGACTCCCTGAAGAGACACATGTCTACACACTCAAACGAGAAGCCTTATAAATGCTTGGACTGTGGAAAAGCTTTCGAACGTAAAACTCTGTTGAATGTACATAAACGATCATGTACATCATTAATGAAATGTTAATCCCTCCTTCCCCCAATTGTGCTTTAATGTAACAAGATGTACATTTGATAAGATTGTGGCCTGAGTGCATTTCCCACTTTATTTTTGTAATTTTTTGTTGTGGCCAGTCAATGTTTTCCCTTTTCAAATAACTACAGTTATGTGAGAAAAGTATACGTGAAACTAAATAAAAGTAGAATAAAATACTTGGGGTATGGTTTTGTGTATGTATAACACTGTTCTTTCAGTTCCTCTCCTTGTCTCAACCTGGTTAGCCATTTCACATCGGCTACTGTTGCCGAAAGGCTGGCAAATGGCGATATTGAGTTGTTTCATCTTACCGTCCAAAAGGAATCAATGCAAGTAGATTCGTAATGAAAGTATGCATGCTTTCTATTTTTTTCACCTTCTCGCCATTAGATCGAGTAAATGAGGAAATCCATACCTTTGCAGCCTGAATGGAGAATGTTTTATGTACAACCCAGCCCACAGGATATGAGTGTACCGGCTACATAAATTCCCTTTGGATGATAAGATAAAACTACTCAAAATCGCTATCTGCTGGCCTTTGGACTATAGATTGTTTTCGTGATGATGTTAGCTAAACCATGTGCGTGCTTCCATGGTGCAGAAGTCAGCGTGTTGTGATTCTGGATTGCTAGCAAGAATGACAAACTGCCATGTGGGGTGGGGTATCGTAAGTGGCTCGTTTCATCATGTTTTTGATACCATGTCTTGTTTTGACTGATTTCATATCAATGCTAATGTGGCTAAATTTAGCTAGCTAGCTAATCAACAACTGTAGTGATATGAGAGAAGTGCTTATTGTTGCAAATGCTTTCAATAAACATTGGAGATGAAATGTAGATTACATGTCAACATTATAAGCCAACCCTGTCTGTTTTTCACAATAGTTGCTCACGAGTTGGTCTTGTTGCTAAACAACCAACCCGTCTATGGCTACATATGCGCACACATCCCTGTCTAGGTTTGTAGTAATCACATGTATGGTGTCAAATCCAATTCAAAAGTTGAACGCGCACAAAATGGGACGTGAGCAAGATGAAACCTCATTGCCCGACCATTGAGAGAGAAGAAATATGATCATGCGAGCAGAGGTGTCCTGCAAGTTGTTAGGGTTGCGTCAATTCGAATCTGGTATCAGGATAAATATGACATTGAGTCACCGATTGTATACTATGTATTTTTATTAGCTAAGCAATAAGTGGTAAATGCAATTTTCGTATATACGGGCTCTCTGTTCCACCTCGCTCGGCAAACAGAACTGACTTGTTCCTGACAAAGATATTATAAATATACTCTGACAGAGGTAGTTCCTGCTTCCGAGCCGACCTGTCCGAGTAGAGACTGGGTGTGGTTGAGACTCACCTAGCCTATCGTTGATTGTTGGCGCAGAGGCTGGTCCCAGCCCCCTAAGCTCTTCAGCGGTCAGTCGTTGTAGTTGTGTAGAATATACAGTTCTCAGGCACCTGGCTCCTGTTATCTAACAAAAGACTGTTTGTTCTCGCAACACTAGGTTCTGAATGTGCCCCCCCAACTCATTGCACAGTTCCTGTCTTCATGTCATTCTGTATTTTTCCATCATGAGAACGGCCCATGGCCCTGAAACTGTTAACAATATCTCAAGTCAGCAATGTTGCATGACACATACATCCACACAAACCAACAGCAAATCATATTCAATCACATATGGTAACGGGCTATAGTGCATAACACAGAACCTGCGCAAGCCAGTCGGGAGTGCAAATTGAACTTGAGAGCTTGCAGTGTGGCTGAGCGAGCAGAACATTGTCACAGATCAACAACAAAAAAGTTCAATTCCACCTAAAACAATGACAAGAGCACTGTCCCAATTAATCTCTGCTCAACTCCTTACTACTCACATCCTCCTCAACTCATTGGAGGAGATCTGAGGCGAGGAACATTGGGTCGTCTCCAATGGGGTTTTAGAAGGAAGCGCAATGGTCAGTCCTTGTATCCATAGCTCTCTCTATGAATTTGAGTGGTTACATTTCTCCAACCCCATCCCTCAGATCCAGTGTAGATCTCCAGGTTCTTCAAGTGGGGCATCCGCATAATCTATAGAGGTCAGAACAATACAGGAGATGGAATTAGATTTAATATGGAGTTGAAATCCAAATTGAGAGTACTTGTACAATCCATAGATCTTGGTCAAAAGGTCAACAAAAGTAGGGCACTGGAGTTTGAGGAAGGTGGAGCAATACATGCAGTATGTGCTGAGTTGTGTAAGACATAAGATGAGTTGGTGACTCACTGGTCCAAACTTAGTGTTCTCTGCCTCATTGGTGTTGTGGTCCAGGGTGATGAAGTAGAAGCCTGACTCCACCTTGTCAAGCATTGTTCTCTCAACACAATGACTGGACTCCTGAAAACAACTGGAGTGAGCGGGAGAAAAAGGAAATGTCACAGAGTTCAATTGGAGTTTACATGTTTTAACACCTTAATGTGCATTCAAGGTAACAGTCCAAGACCGCTATGGATAATAATTTAGCCAAATAAATGATAACTCACGATGTGGGACTGGATTGAGCTGAGCTTCAGGGCAATTCCATGATAACAGAGATGCTGATGCTCAGATTACTTTTCTTTAAAATCTGGCAAACAACCCACACCCCACTCCCCTGTATCTCTCACAGAAATCATTTTCATGATCTCTGCTCTGATACAAAGTAAAACAACCGAGGAAGAGGCTTTTGGCATGAATGCATCGGCCATCACTGGAGAGTGAGCTGCACATTTGAGTCAGTGAAACAAAAGCATTTTTAGGATTATAATGTCCTCGTATCTTACAATGCGTGTTGCCACACAGCAAGGCCTAGGCTATTGATGGAGTCAAGTCAAGGTTGTTTTTTAATTGAGCTCAGATTTTGTGTCAAAGTAGCCTGTGAGGTACTGCACTGACACAAATGACTGACTTGGTTGAAAAATTGATAATAAAAAGATTGTGGGAGCTGCACTGTTAGATTTCAGTGCACCCTTTTGATATTATTAACCATAACCTTGTTGAGAAAACGTATACTACTGTTCAAAAGTTTGGGGTCATTGAGAAATGTCCTTGTTTTTGAAAAAAAAAAGTACATTAAAATAACAGCAAATTTATCAGAAATACAGTGTAGACATTGTTAATGTTGTAAATGACTATTGTAGCTGGAAACGGCAGATTTTGTTATGAAATATCTACATAGGCGTACAGATGCCCATTATCAGCAACCATCACTCCTGTTTTCCAATGGCGCGCTGTTAGCTAATCCAAGTTTATCATTTTTAAAAGGCTAATTGATCATTAGAAAACCCTTTTGTAATTATGTTAGCACAGCTAAAAACTGTTGTACTGATTTAAAGAAGCAATACAACTGGCCTTTAGACTAGTTGTAGCATCAGCATTTGGGGGTTCGATTACAGGCTCAAAATGGCCAGAAACAAAGACCTTCCTTTTGAAACTCGTCAATCTATTCTTCTGAGAAATGAAGGCTATTCCATGTGAGAAATTGCCAAGAAACTAAAGATCTTGTACAACGCGGTGTACTACTCCCTTCAAAACAGCGCAAACGGTCTCTAACCAGAATAGAAAGAGGAGTGTAGTTTGAGGAACAGACACCTCACAGGTACTCATTAAATAGTACCCGCAAAACACCAGTCTCAACGTCAACAGTTTAGAAGGGACTCCGAGATGCTGGCCTTCATCCCCGTCATTCACAGGTGAAAAAGATGGAGATATCGAGGTTAAAGGTCGGGATGCCTTGTAAGGATCTGGCAGCGAGTGGATAATTTGCCTTTACCATTGGTCCTAATTGTCACACCCTGATCTGTTTCACCTGTCTTGTGCACTCTACCTTCTGGATTCTGACCTGGTTTATGAACTTCTGCCTGTCCTTGACCTGCCCTCTTGCTCGCACTTAGTTTTTCAATAAATAGCAGAGGCTCGAACCATCTGCCTCCGGTGTCTGCATCTGTCTCTCGCTCTGTGTCGTTATACTATTAGCCAACGTGCAATAATTGGATTATAAAATAGACGAACTACAAGCACGTATATCCTACCAACGGGACATTAGCTGTAGTATCTTATGTTTCACCAAGTCATAGCTGAATGACGACATGAATAACATACAGCTGGTGGGTTATACACTGTATCGGCAGGATAGAACAAGGCGTGGCGGTCTATGTATATTTGTAAACAACAGCTGGTGCACGATATCTAAGGAAGTCTTGAGGTTTTGCTCACCTGAGGTAGAGTATCTCAAAAGTTGTAGACCAAATATTTACCAAGAGTTTTCATCTATACTCTTCGTAGCTGTCTATTTACCACCACTAATCGATGCTGGTATTAAGACCACACTCAATGACTTGTATACGGCCGTAAGCAAACAGGAAAACGCTCATCCAGAGTTTTACCTCATTTCTACCAGCATGTTAAATGTGCAACCAGAAGGGGTGAAAAAAACTCAACCACCTTTATTCTACACACAGAGACTCATACAAAGCTCTCCCTCGCCCTCCATTTCGGCAAATCTGACCATAATTCTGTCCTCATGATTCCCGCTTACAAGCAAAAACTAAAGCAGGAAGCACTAGTGACTCGGTCAATAAAAAAGTGGTCAGATGAAGCAGATGTTAAGCTACAGGACTGTTTTGCTAGCACAGACTCGAATATGTTCCGGGATTCTTCCGGTGGCATTGAGGAGTGCACCACATCAGTCACTGACTTCATCAAAAAGTGTATCGATGACATCGTCCCACAGTGACCGTACGTACATACCTCAACCAGAAGCCATGGATTACAGGCAACATCTGCACTGAGCTAATGGCTAGATCTGCCGCTTTCAAGGAGTGGGACTCAAACCTGGAGGCTTATAAGAAATCTCGCTATTCCCTCCGACGAACCATCTCACAGGCAAAGCGTCAATACAGGACTAAGATCAAATTGTACTACACCGACTCTGACGCTCGTTGGATGTGACAGGGCATGCACACTATTATAGACCACAAATGGAAGCACAGCCGTGAGCTGCCTGGTGACACGAGCCTACCAGACGAGCTAAATTACATGCGTTGACCAACTGGCAAGTGTCGTCACTGACATTTTCAACCTCTCCCTGTCCCAGTCTGTAATTACCAAAATGTTTCAAGCAGACCACCATAGTGTTCTTGGGCACAGGGACTAAGGTATCCTGCCTAAATGACTACTGCCCTGTTGCGCTCACTTCTGTTGCCATGAAGTGCTTTGAAAGGCTGGTCATGGCCCACAGTAACACCATTATCCAAGAAACCCTAGACCCACTCCAATTTGCATAATGCCCCAACAGATCCACAGATGGTACAATCTCTATTGCACTCCACACTGCTCTTTCCTACCTGGACAAAAGGAACACCTAATGTGAGAATGCTGTTCATTGACTACAACTTAGCGTTCGACACCATATCGCCCCCCTGAGATAAGGCGGGGCTTTACCTAGCATGGACTTGTAGATGACCTGGAGCCAGTGGGTCTGGCGACGAATATGTAGCGAGGGCCAGCCGACTAGAGCATACAGGTCGCAGTGGTGGGTGGTATAAGGTGCTTTAGTAACAAAACGGATGGCACTGTGATAAACTGCATCCAGTTTGCTGAGTAGAGTGTTGGAAGCTATTTTGTAGATGACATCGCCGAAGTCAAGGATCGGTAGGATAGTCAGTTTTACTATGGTAAGTTTGGTGACGTGAGTGAAGGAGGCTTTGTTGCGGAATAGAAAGCAGACTCTAGATTTGATTTTAGATTGGAGATGTTTGATATGAGTTTGGAAGGAGAGTTTACAGTCTAGCCAGACACCTAGGTACTTATAGATGTCCACATATTCTAGGTCGGAACCATCCAGGGTGGTGATGCTAGTCGGGCGTGCGGGTGCAGGCAGCGAACGTTTGAAAAGCATGCATTTGGTATTACTAGCGTTTAAGAGCAGTTGGAGGCCACGGAAGGAGTGTTGTATGGCATTAAAGCTCGTTTGGAGGTTAGATAGCACAGTGTCCAAGGAAGGGCCAGAAGTATACAGAATGGTGTCGTCTGCGTAGAGGTGGATCAGGGAATCGCCCGCAGCAAGAGCAACATCATTGATATATACAGAGAAAAGAGTCGGCCCGAGAATTGAACCCTGTGGCACCCCCATAGAGACTGCCAGAGGACCGGACAACATGCCCTCCGATTTGACACACTGAACTCTGTCTGCAAAGTAGTTGGTGAACCAGGCAAGGCAGTCATTAGAAAAACTGAGGCTACTGAGTCTGCCGATAAGAATATGGTGATTGACAGAGTCAGAAGACCTTAGATAGGCAGGGCAGGATGGATATAGGTCTGTAACAGTTTGGGTCCAGGGTGTCTCCCCCTTTGAAGAGGGGGATGAATGCGGCAGCTTTCCAATCCTTGGGGACCTCAGACGATATAAAAGAGAGGTTGAACAGGCTGGTAATAGGGGTTGCGACAATGGCGGCGGATAGATTCAGAAATAGAGGGTCCAGATTGTCAAGCCCAGCTGATTTGTACGGGTCCCTGTTTTGCAGCTCTTTCAGAACATCTGCTATCTGGATTTGGGTAAAGGAGAAGCTGGGGAGGCTTGGGCGAGTAGCTGCGGGGGAGGGGGCGGAGCTGTTGGCCGAGGTTGGAGTAGCCAGGAGGAAGGCATGGCCAGCCGTTGAGAAATACTTGTTGAAGTTTTCAATTATCATGGATTTATCGGTGGTGACCGTGCTACATAGCCTCAGTGCAATGGGCAGCTGGGAGGAGGTGCTCTTGTTCTCCATGGACTTCACAGTGTCCCAGAACGTTTTGGAGTTAGAGCTACAGGATGCAAATTTCTGCTTGAAATAGCTGACCTTTGCTTTCCTGACTGACTGTGTGTATTGGTTCCTGACTTCCCTGAACAGTTGCATATTGCGGGGAATATCCAATGCTATTGCAGTCCACCACAGGATGTTTTTGTGCTGGTCGAGGGCAGTCAGGTCTGGAGTGAACCAAGGGCTATGTCTGTTCTTAGTTCTGCATTTTTTGAACGGAGCATGCTTATCTAAGATGTGAGGAAGTTACTTTTAAAGAATGACCAGGCATCCTCAACTAACGGGATGAGGTCAATATCCTTCCAGGATACCCGGGCCAGGTCGATTAGAAAGGCCTGCTCGCAGAAGTGTTTTAGGGAGCGTTTGACAGTGATGAGGGGTGGTTGTTTGACTGCGGACCCGTAGCGGATACAGGCAATGAGGCAATATAACAGGCGGTGTCAGAGGAAGGCCCTAAAAATTGTCAAGACTCCAGCCACCCGAGTCATAGACCATCACTGACCCCCTTTCCTGTCTGTTCTCACCCTCTTCTGCCACTCAGTCATGCTGGTCTTCAAAGTCCTACTCCTTTACTAAACCCAGGCATCCTTGACTTCACTACAATGTTCTTAGTTAAACCAGAGATGGTATAGAAAACAAAACCACATTGGCTTTGGTTAAACATTAGCTAACTAGCTAAAGTTAGTTTCAAAGACAGTACAACAACTCTGTGGTTAGTTAGCTTGCTAACGTTAGCTTTCTAGTGAGCTGATATTAACCTATATTGCCCCATCAATAGCGGCTTTAATAGCAGACGTTCAAATAACTACCTATTTTAATATTGAAATCATAGTTGATTAGCTAGCTAGTTGGTAAGCTAGTTTCTCTACTGAAAAACTATCCAACTTAGGCTGACTTCTTTGTCAGCCGTTCACCTTTCACTGTACTCTTTCATCTCTCTGGTAAAAAGAATCTGGTTAAAGAGCAGTGAAGCTGTGATTGGACCAAAAACCTAGCCAATTGTGTTATAGTAGACTGCTACAGGCCATGTTCTTTGGCTAGAATTTCCCCTATTATAAAATTAGAGTAAGCGGTTGCGAGAGCAAATGGATTTTGGAGACCAAACTGGTTAATTGGTGTGAGAGGAAGAAAAGACATCAGTGTGTGGATATGGAATATTTAAATGTGCAGTCATTTCTGAGTCTTGACATGTAAGTATTTCTTTAGGAAAACAAAAATCTCTGTTTTCATTCATTTACTGTGTGTGGCAATGCAGTTCTGCTCACACAAAGTCACACAGATTCTCTCCCTGTGCATTCGCTCCAACAATAAGTACCGTTTATCTTGTCTTGATTTAGCTGGAGGAAGTTGTGAGCAATCCAAGTATTTAAATCACTAATACAGTCGTATTTATATGTGAAGATAAAATCCTCTGGTGACACAGAAATGAAAAGTTGTGTATTGTCTACATAGCAGTGAAAATCAAATCAATGTATTTTGTTTGAGTTGTGTTCACCAAGGTTGACAAAATCTCAACTGGTTAAAATCCCCACCGGGCCTTCATAACTGGACTGCCGACGTTATCTACCCGAAGGAATTATCCGGCTGGCTCCTCCGTCGCGACGTTACCTGAATGCCCATCTGCGGCCTACTAACCGTTAGCTGTCTTATCGGCTGCTATCTGAATAGACAATCGGACAATTTATTTATTTATTTTTATTTATTTTTTTTTCTTCTTGGGCCTCTAACTATATATATCGTTTTTCTTTTTGTTGTTGTTGTGTGATTTGGATTAATCCCCTCTACCACACTAAACCCCACTAATCTACTGACGGAACGCAAGAGGTGGCTAATAACAGACGTCCATCCTATGCTAGCTTGCTACCGATGGCCTGGCTAGCTGTCTAAATTGCCGTGACCCCCAACCAACGTCTCCACTCACCGGACCCTTTTGATCACCCGACTAAGCATGCCTCTCCTTAATGTCAATATGCCTTGTCCATTGCTGTTCTGGTTAGTGTTTATTGGCTTATTTCACTGTAGAGCCTCTAGTCCTGCTCACTATACCTTATCCAACCTATTAGTTCCACCACCCACACATGCAATGACATCTCCTGGTTTCAATGATGTTTCTAGAGACAATATCTCTCTCTTCATCACTCAATACCTAGGTTTACCTCCACTGTATTCACATCCTACCATACCTTTGTCTATACATTATACCTTGATGCTATTTTATCGCCCCCAGTAACCTCCGTTTACTCTCTGTTCCAGACGTTCTAGACGACCAATTCTTATTGCTTTTAGCCGCACCCTTATTCTACTCCTCCTCTGGCGATGTAGAGGTGAATCCAGGCCCTGCAGTGCCTAGCTCCACTCCTATTCCCCAGGAGCTCTCTTTTGACGACTTCTGTAACCGTAATAGCTTTGGTTTCATGCATGTTAACATTAGAAGCCTCCCCCCTAAGTTTGTTCTATTCACTGCTTTAGCACACTCTGCCAACCCGGATGTTCTAGCTGTGTCTGAATCCTGGCTTAAGAAGACTACCAAAAATTCTGAAATTTTAATTCCAAACTACAACATTTTCAGACAAGATAGAACTGCCAAAGGGGGCGGTGTTGCAATCTACTGCAGAGATAGCCTGCAGAGTTCTGTCCTACTATCCAGGTCTGTACCCAAACAATTTGAACTTCTACTTTTAAAAATCCACCTCTCTAAAAACAAGTCTCTCACCATTGCCGCCTGCTATAGACCACCCTCTGCCCCCAGCTGTGCTCTGGACACCATATGTGGACTGATTGCCCCCCATCTATCTTCAAAGCTCGTGCTGCTTGGCGACCTAAACTGGAACATGCTTAACACCCCAGCCATCCTACAATCTAAACTTGATGCCCTCAATCTCACACAAATTATCAATGAACCTACCAGGTACCTCCCCAAAGCCTTAAACACGGGCACCCTCATAGATATCATCCTAACCAGCTTGCCCTCTAAATACACCTCTGCTGTCTTCAACCAAGATCTCAGCGATCATTGCCTGCTTTCGTAATGGGTCAGTGGTCAAACCACCTCCACTCATCACTGTAAAACGCTCCCTGAAACACTTCAGCGAGCAGGCCTTTCTAATCGACCTGGCCGGGGTATCCTGGAAGGACATTGATCTCATCTCGTCAGTAGAGGATGCCTGGATATTTGTTTTAAATGCCTTTCTAACCATCTTAAATAAACATGCCCCATTCAAGAAATTTAGAACCAGGAACAGATATAGCCCTTGGTTCTCCCCAGACCTGCCCTTAACCAACACAAAAACATCCTATGGCGTTCTGCATTAGCATTGAACAGCCCCCGTGATATACAGCTGTTCAGGGAAGCGAGAAACCATTATACACAGGCAGTTAGAATAGCCAAGGCTAGCTTTTTCAAGCAGAAATTTGCTTCCTGCAACACTAACTCAAAAATGTTCTGGGACACTGTAAAGTCCATGGAGAATAAGAACACCTCCTCCCAGCTGCCCACTGCACTGAAGATAGGAAACACTGTCACCACTGATAAATCCACCATAATTGAGAATTTCAATAAGCATTTTTCTACAGCTGGCCATGCTTTCCACCTGGCTACTCCTACCCCGGTCAACAGCACTGCACCCCCCACAGTAACTCGCCCAAGCCTTCCCCATTTCTCCTTCTCCCAAATCCGTTCAGCTGATGTTCTGAAAGAGCTGCAAAATCTGGACCCCTACAAATCAGCCGGGCTAGACAATCTGGACCCTTTCTTTCTAAAATTATCTGCCGAAATTGTTGCCACCCCTATTACTAGCCTGTTCAACCTCTCTTTCGTGTCGTCTGAGATTCCCAAAGATTGGAAAGCAGCTGCGGTCATCCCCCTCTTCAAAGGGGGGGACACTCTTGACCCAAACTGCTACAGACCTATATCTATCCTACCATGCCTTTCTAAGGTCTTCGAAAGCCAAGTCCACAAACAGATTACCGACCATTTCGAATCTCACCATACCTTCTCTGCTATGCAATCTGGTTTCAGAGCTGGTCATGGGTGCACCTCAGCCATGCTCAAGGTCCTAAACGATATCTTAACCGTCATCGATAAGAAACATTATTGTGCAGCCTTGTTCATTGATCTGGCCAAGGCTTTCGACTCTGTCAATCACCACATCCTCATCGGCAGACTCGACAGCCTTGGTTTCTCAAATGATTGCCTCGCCTGGTTCACCAACTACTTCTCTGATAGAGTTCAGTGTGTCAAATCGGAGGGTCTTCTGTCCGGACCTCTGGCAGTCTCTATGGGGGTGCCACAGGGTTCAATTCTTGGACCGACTCTCTTCTCTGTATACATCAATGAGGTCGCTCTTTCTGCTGGTGAGTCTCTGATCCACCTCTATGCAGACGACACCATTCTGTATACTTCTGGCCCTTCTTTGGACACTGTGTTAACAACCCTCCAGGCAAGCTTCAATGCCATACAACTCCTTCCGTGGCCTCCAATTGCTCTTAAATACAAGTAAAACTAAATGCATGCTCTTCAACCGATCGCTACCCGCACCTGCCCGCCTGTCCAACATCACTACTCTGGATGGCTCTGACTTAGAATACGTGGACAACTACAAATACTTAGGTGTCTGGTTAGACTGTAAACTCTCCTTCCAGACCCATATCAAATATCTCCAATCCAAAGTTAAATCTAGAATTGGCTTCCTATTTCGCAACAAAGCATCCTTCACTCATGCTGCCAAACATACCCTTGTAAAACTGACCATCCTACCAATCCTCGACTTTGGCGATGTCATTTACAAAATAGCCTCCATTACCCTACTCAAAAAATTGGATGCAGTCTATCACAGTGCAATCCATTTTGTCACCAAAGCCCCATATACGACCCACCATTGCGACCTGTACGCTCTCGTTGGCTGGCCCTCGCTTAATAATCGTCGCAAAACCCACTGGCTCCATGTCATTTGCAAGACCCTGCTAGGTAAAGTCCCCCCTTATCTCCGCTCGCTGGTCACCATAGCATCTCCCACCTGTAGCACACGCTCCAGCAGGTATATCTCTCTAGTCACCCCCAAAACCAATTCTTTCTTTGGCCGCCTCTCCTTCCAGTTCTCTGCTGCCAATGACTGGGCCGCCCCCAGGTGGTGAGGGTAGGTAACAACATCTCCTCCCCGCTGATCCTCAACACTGGGGCCCCACAAGGGTGCGTTCTGAGCCCTCTCCTGTACTCCCTGTTCACCCACGACTGCGTGGCCACGCACGCCTCCAACTCAATCATCAAGTTTGCGGACGACACAACAGTGGTAGGCTTGATTACCAACAACGACGAGACGGCCTACAGGGAGGAGGTGAGGGCCCTCGGAGTGTGGTGTCAGGAAAATAACCTCACACTCAACGTCAACAAAACTAAGGAGATGATTGTGGACTTCAGGAAACAGCAGAGGGAACACCCCTATCCACATCGATGGAACAGTAGTGGAGAGAGTAGCAAGTTTTAAGTTCCTCGGCATACACATCACAGACAAACTGAATTGGTCCACTCACACAGACAGCATCGTGAAGAAGGCGCAGCAGCGCCTCTTCAACCTCAGGAGGCTGAAGAAATTCGGCTTGTCATCAAAAGCACTCACAAACTTCTACAGATGCACAATCGAGAGCATCCTGGCGGGCTGTATCACCGCCTGGTACGGCAACTGCTCCGCCCTCAACCGTAAGGCTCTCCAGAGGGTAGTGAGGTCTGCACAACGCATCACCGGGGCAAACTACCTGCCCTCCAGGACACCTACACCACCCGATGTTACAGGAAGGCCATAAAGATCATCAAGGACATCAACCACCCGAGCCACTGCCTGTTCACCCCGCTATCATCCAGAAGGCGAGGTCAGTACAGGTGCATCAAAGCTGGGACAGAGAGACTGAAAAACAGCTTCTATCTCAAGGCCATCAGACTGTTAAACAGCCACCACTAACATTGAGTGGCTGCTGCCAACACACTGACACTGACTCAACTCCAGCCACTTTAATAATGGGAATTGATGGGAAATGATGTAAATATATCACTAGCCACTTTAAACAATGCTACCTTATATAATGTTACTTACCCTACATTATTCATCTCATATGCATACGTATATACTGTACTCTATATCATCGACTGCATCCTTATGTAATACATGTATCACTAGCCACTTTAACTATGCCACTTTGTTTACATACTCATCTCATATGTATATACTGTACTCGATACCATCTACTGTATCTTGCCTATGCTGCTCTGTACCATCACTCATTCATATATCCTTATGTACATATTCTTTATCCCCTTACACTGTGTATAAGACAGTAGTTTAGGAATTGTTAGTTAGATTACTTGTTGGTTATTACTGCATTGTCGGAACTAGAAGCACAAGCATTTCGCTACACTCGCATTAACATCTGCTAACCATGTGTATGTGACAAATAAAATTTGAATTGATTTGATTTGGAACAAACTACAAAAATCTCAAACTGGAAACACTTATCTCCCTCACTAGCTTTAAGCACCAACTGTCAGAGCAGCTCACAGATTACTGCACCTGTACATAGCCCACCTATATTTTAGCCCAAACAACTACCTCTTTCCCTACTAGATTTAATTTTATTTATTTTGCTCCTTTGCACCCCATTATTTTTATTTATACTTTGCACATTCTTCCATTACAAATCTACCATTCCAGTGTTTTACTTGCTATATTGTATTTACTTTGCCACCATGGCCTTTTTTTGCCTTTACCTCCCTTATCTCACCTCATTTGCTCACATTGTATATAGACTTGTTGATACTGTATTATTGACTGTATGTTTGTTTTACTCCATGTGTAACTCTGTTGTTGTATGTGTCGAACTGCTTTGCTTTATCTTGGCCAGGTCGCAATTGTAAATGAGAACTTGTTCTCAACTTGCCTACCTGGTTAAATAAAGGTGAAATAAATAAATAAAATAGTTCCTAAACCAATTTAGAACTGGACTGGAGAGGCCAACCCACCTCTTCAAATTGTCCAGAAGGACATCATGGTCAACAGTTTTGAATACAGCACTTAAAGACAAGAGTACAAGGACAGAGAGCTGTTTGGCATCTGGGGGGACAAAAATGCAATTTCAGAATGTGGATGGGACATGTTCCCAGTGAAAGTTGCGCCCCTACTCATAGTAATATATTCAGTGCGATTAAAAAGGTCTGGTTAACATAATAACAACCCTCTTCTTCACCATGCATTTAAAGAGTTTACATCGTCAACATGTAACTCATCTCTGATTGTCTTCATTTCCTCAGGGACCATCAATAATCCGAGCCCAGCGCTCCATCCCGGTGCTGGTGTATGTGCAGGCGAAAAAACAGATTGGAATTTTTCCACATACAGGGATTAATCAACATATTCAATGATCTGATTCTATATTAGATATTTTTTTAAACAATAGTAATGTTACAATCAAGTATTTTTAATTGTCTTGGCCTAGACCACAAAACAGTGGAAGCAACTGATAACGACACGAGAAGCGGAACTTTATTTTCACAGCACGTCGTTCGACAGGTTTTTTTTAATAGACACAATCACTAGAAGAAAACAAAATATTTCGAGCAGCTTTGTTTGCTACTGTACTGGCAGCCTGCTACCTATATTAATTATTTTGGGGAGTTTTTCCTCAGATAAATATGTAAACCAATGTTGTTGACGATGGCTTCCAGGAATTTAATGACCGGTGAAGATTGTGCGCAATAACAATGGTATCGTTAGCCCACTAGCTGACGTAGCAAACCGAATTCAACGAAGCAAAATAATCTAGCTTTATTTTTTATTTATTTTTACAAATCCGTGACATTACAATTAGATTGTGAACAGGTGTGCGGTCATTTAGCTATACACGGGCTCTTATTGAAGGGACATGCTAGCTAGCCAAGAGGTTCTAGCTAATAGCTAGCAAAGCGCGTTAGCCTAAATTTGACTAAAGCAAATGGCAACAAAGTAACGACCTTCCCTTTTACATCAATAACCGTAATTTCACGATCGAAGGTGTTGCGAAATGGCCATCTTAAAAAAGTAGTATTGCTTCTCCGAAAGATAACCGATCAGAACGTTGTCAAGTTAGCTAGCTAGGTAACGTTATTTATCTCTTTCCTGACGGTGGTGTAGTGTAGCTATTTGTCATGCCTGGAATGATAGCGTTTGGTCGGCGATGGGGCATCGCAAGCGACGACCTGGTCTTTTCCGGCTCTTTTGAGCTGTTCGTCAGGGTTCTATGGTAAGTGAACTAAACATTAATGGAACGATATTCAAAGCAAAGGGAGGGATGATGCAAAACATTTTGTCATATCATACCAAGTGCAGTAAATGACAGCTGTAAACGTAGCTGCCAGTAGTCGTAGCTACATAGATCCCCACACTCAGTAGCACCTTGTTGTATTCTCTCATTGTTTGTATTTCACTTTGATTTATTATACAAGCATGAAGAACACAACGCTATCCTCCCTGCTGTGCCCAACTCACAACCTGGTAAAGGTTGCTGCACTGACCTCTATTGGGGTGTATTCATTATGCCGAATAAGTTGCAAAACGTTAAGCAAAAGGAGAGAAACGGGAGGGTACCAACAGAATTTGTCTAATAGAATTTGTCCAATAGAAACTTGTTCTGTTTTGCAAGTGTTTGGACTAATGATTACAGCCCTAGTATTGCTTTGATGTATTTTAATGATCTAAAAAATTTGAATCAATCATGCTGTACCTCTACACTACCCTACAGGTGGATCTGGACGCTGGCTCTGTACTCTCTCCATAAGGGGAAGTTTGACTGTTCTGGTGGGAGAGTTCTACACAGCTACCTGGTGGTTTTACTGGTCCTGTTGGCTTTCATCAT
Source organism: Oncorhynchus masou masou (assembly GCF_036934945.1). Lineage (NCBI taxonomy): Eukaryota > Metazoa > Chordata > Actinopteri > Salmoniformes > Salmonidae > Oncorhynchus > Oncorhynchus masou. Next base: position 27,638,017 of record NC_088242.1, read on the forward strand.
CCTGTCTTTATGTGCCATCGTCTACGTCAGCGCACAAGGTGAACCTTGCACTGTTATGACATGTTGAAAGGAATTGACAATCATTTTCTGTATTATACACTGGGTTTAGAATTGGTGTGATATATATTATTTAAAAAAATATATATATACCACTTTTAGTAATATATTCAGTGCAATAAACAGGTCTGGTTATCATAACATATGACATAATCCTCCTCTTCACCATGACTCAGAGTTTTACGTTGTCAACATCTCTGATTGTCTTTGTTTCCCCAGGGACCATCACTAACCCGGGCCCGCGACGCTCCATCCCGGTGCTGGTGTATGTGCGGGCGATGCTGTACGTCCCTGAGCTGATCTGGGCCATCCTGGGGGCCATCTGGGTGTCTGATGACAGCCAGGGCTGTGAGCCTGCTGAGGTGGGGGCCGTCATTGCAGCAGTGGTCGCCAGGTGGGTGGGAAGAATGTTTTTTTCCTGTACGTATACTGTGGTATGATTTTGGGGATTTTCATGAAATTTAATCCATAGAAGGGACCTTTTTTGACTCCATAATGTTTCATCTGTATGTGCTACAAAGGAAAATTGGTGTCATATGAAGCTTTACCACTTTCTCTGTATTATGAGAAATATTTTAATTTCAATAACAATGCCCTTACATTAATATATGGATATTGAAAAATCTATACATAAATATTGAAAATATACAATTTTTGATTAGGAACATATTTCATATTGTTGAACATAATATACTCTACGAGCATATCAAAGTGCGATTTCTGCTAGTTTTTATGGCCCATTTTTATACAGAGACATTTGTATAGTAGGCAATCACAGCCCTCCTTTTATATGTATCAAATCATATTTTCATTGGTCACCAACACATGGTTAGCAGATGTTATTGTGAGTGTTTTGCAAAATGCTTGTGCTTCTAGTTCCAACAGGGAAGCAATATCTAACAAGTAATCTAACAATTCCACAACAACTACCTAATACACACAGCTAAAGAATGGAATAAGAATATATACATAAACTCAGCAAAAAAAGAAACGCCCCATTTTTAGGACCCTGTCTTTCAAAGATAATTTGTAAAAATCCAAATAACTTCACAGATCTTCATTGTAAAGGGTTTAAACACTGTTTCCCATGCTTGTTCAATGAACCATAAACAATTAATGAACATGCACCTGTGGAACGGTTGTTAAGACACTAACAGCTTACAGACGGTAGGCAATTAAGGTCACAGTTATGAAAACGTAGGACACTAAAGAGGCCTTTCTACCGTCTTAGAAAAACACCAAAAGAAAGATGCCCAGGGTCCCTGCTCATCTGCATGAACGTGCCTTAGGCATGCTGCAAGGAGGCATGAGGACTGCAGATGTAGCCAGGGCAATAAATTGCAATGTCCATACTGTGAGAAGCCAAAGACAGCGCTACAGGGAGACAGGGTGGACAGCTGATCGTCCTCGCAGTGGATGACCACATGTAACAACACCTGCACAGGATCGGTACATTCGAACATCACACCTGCGGGACAGGTACAGGATGGCAACAACAACTGCCTGAGTTACACCAGGAACGCACAATCCCTCATCAGTGCTCAGACTGTTTGCAATAGGCTGAGAGAGGCTGGACTGAGGGCTTGTAGGCCTGTTGTTAGGCAGGTCCTCACCAGACATCACAGGCAACATCTCCTATGGTCACAAACCCACCGTCACTGGACCAGACAGGACTGGCAAAAAGTGCTCTTCACTGACGAGTCGCGGTTTTGTCTCACCAGTGTTGATCGTCGTATTCGCGTTTATTGTCGAAGGAATGAGTGTTACACCGAGGCCTGTACTCTGGAGCGGGATCGATTATTTATTTTTTTAAAGGGGGAGGATCCGTTGTGGTCTGGGGCAGTGTGTCACAGCATCATCGGGCTGAGCTTGTTGTCATTGCAGGCATTCTCAACGCTGTGCGTTACAGGGAAGACACCTTCCTCCCTGGTACCCTTCCTGCAGGCTCATCCTGACATAACCCTCCAGCATGACAATGCCACTAGCCATACTAGTGGCTCGTTCTGTGCCTGATTTCCTGCAAGACAGGAATGTCAAGTGTTATGCCATGGCCAGCAAAGAGCCAGATATCAATCCCATTGAGCACGTCTGGGACCTGTTGGATCGGAGATTGAGGGCTAGGGCCATTCCTCCCAGAAATGTTGGTGGTAGAGTGGGGTAACATCTCACAGCAAGACCTGGCAAATCTGGTGCAGTCCATGAGGAGGAGATGCACTGCAGTACTTAATGCAGCTGGTGGCCACACCAAATACTGACTGTTACTTTTGATTTTGATCCCCCCCTTTGTTCAGGAACACATTATTCTATTTCTGTTAGTCACATGTCTGTGGAACTTGTTCAGTTTGGCTCAGTTGTTGAGTCTTATGTTCATTCAAATATTTACACGTTAAGTTTGCTGAAAATAAACGCAGTTGACAGAGGACGTTTCTTTTTTTGCTGAGTTTATACATGTATGGATGAGCCAATGACCGAGCAGCATAGGCAAGATGCAGTAGATGGTATAAAATACAGTATATACATATGAGATGAGTAATGCAAGATAGTTGAAGTCAGAAGTTTACATACACCTATGTTGGAGTCATTAAAACTCATTTTTCAACCACTCCACAAATTTCTTGTTAACTAACTATAGTTTTGGGAAGTCGGTTAGGACATCTGCTTTGCATGACACAAGTAATTTTTCCAACAATTGTTTACAGACAGATTGTTTCACTTATAATTCACTGGATCACAATTTCAGTGGGTCAGAAGTGTACATACACTAAGATGACTGTGCCTTTAAACAGCTTGGAAAATTCCATGATCATTTTGGACTTCCTGTGACATTGGGTGCTGTAGGTGTCCAGGAGGGCAGGTCATTTGCTCCCGGGCAGGTCATTTGCAGACCGCACCACCCTCTGGAGAGCCCTGCGGTTGTGGTTGTTGAAGTTGCCGTACCAGGCGGTGATACAGCCTGACATGCTCTCAATTGTGCATCTGTATAAGTTTGAGGGTTTTAACCTCTCTGGGAGGTTGAAAAGCCAGGGAAAATGCAGAGCGCCAAATTCAAATAAATTACTATAAAAATTAAACTTTCATTAAATCACACATGCAAGATAGCAAATTAAAGCTACACTTGTTGTGAATCCAGCCAACATGTCAGATTTCAAAAAGGCTTTTCGGGGGAAAGCAAACGATGCTATTATCTGAGGATAGCACCTCCGTAAACAAAAGAGAAAGCATATTTCAACCCTTCAGGCGCGACACAAAACGCAGAAATAAAAATATAATTCATGCCTTACCTTTGACGAGCTTCTTTTGTTGACACTCCAATATGTCCCATAAACATCACAGATGGCTCTTTTGTCCGATTTAATTCCGTCTATATATCCAAAATGTCCATTTATTTGGCGCGTTTGATCCAGAAAAACACCGGTTCCAACTTGAGCAACGTGACTACAAAATATCTCAAAAGTTACCTGTAAACTTTGCCAAAACATTTCAAACTAATTTTGTAATACAACTTTTGGTATTTTTTTTAACATAAATAATCAATAAAATTGAAGACTGGATGATCTGTGTTCAATACAGGAAAACAAACTGAAGCATGCTTTCTGGTCACGCGCCTCTATCTAACAGTACACTTCAAGTGACCCTCGTTCAAGATTGCCGTACTTCTTCATTACACAAAGGAATAACCTCAACCAATTTCTAAAGACTGTTGACATCCAGTGGAAGCGATAGGAATGAGAACCCATTTGAAAAGAGTGACCTCAAAAAACAAATCTGAATGGTAAGTCCTTGGGGTTTTGCCTGCTAAATAAGTTCAGTTATACTCAGACATGATTCAAACAGTTTTAGAAACTTCAGAGTGTTTTCTATCCAAATCTACTAATAATATGCATATCGTTTCTTCTGGGGATGAGTAGAAGGCAGTTGAATTTGGGCATGCATTTCATCCGGATGTGAAAATACTGTCCCGTCACCAAGAAGTTAAGTGACAAGCCAAATTTCTCCAGCCTCCTGAGGTTGAATTATAAAAAATAAAAAATGATTTAACCTTTAACTTGGCAAGTCAGTTAAGAACAAATTCTCATTGACAATGATGGCCTTCCCCGGCCAAACCCTGTGCGCCGCCCTATGACGTTAGGAAACAACATCTTCACTTTGCTGATCCTCAACACTGTGGCCCCACAAGGGTGCGTGCTCAACTGTTGCGCCATCTTCACCACACTGTCTGTGTTGGTGAACCATTTCTGTTTGTCTGTGGTGTTTACGCCGAGGAACTTAACTTTTCACCTTCTCCACTACTGTCCCGTTGATGTAGATAGGGGGCTGCTCCCTCTGCTGTTTCCTGAAGTCCATGATCATCTCCTTTGTTTTGTTGATGTTGAGTGAGAGGTTGTTTTCCTGACACCACACTCTGAGGGCCCTCGCCACCTCCCTGAAGCCTTTCTCGTCGTTGTTGGTAATCAAGCCTACCACTGTAGTGTTGTCTGCAAACTTGATGATTGAGTTGGAGGCGTGCATGGTCACGCAGTCATGGGTGAACAGGGAGTACAGGAGGGGCTGAGCGTGCACCCTTGTGGGGCCCCAGTGTTGAGGATCAGCGAAGTGGAGATGTTTCCTACCTTCACCATGCTGCCGTATATCCACAATTTCTGGTTAAGGTAGGTTGTAATTGTCAGTGGGTACAACATATCCTGTGTACTTCCTTATACACCGATTCGGTGGGTGAGTTTATATGTTGATATTTTTCTCTGAAGCTACCCGGGAACATGTCCCAGTCCGCTTGATCAAAACAATCTTGAAGTGTGGATTCCGATTGGTCAGACCAGCGTTGAATAGTCCTTATCCCGGCTCCATCCTGTTTGAGTTTCTGCCTAGAGCAAAATGGAGTCTGGTGTTTTGCGGGTACAATTTAATGAAGCTGCCAGTTGGGGACTTGTGAGGCGGCTGTTTCTCAAACTAGACACACTAATGAACTTGTCCTCTTGCTCAGTTGTGCACCAGGGCCTCCCACTCTTTCTATTCTGGTTAGAGCCAGTTTGCGCTGTTCTGTAAAGGGAGTAGGTCACAACGTTGTACTAGATCTTCAGTTTCTTGGCAATTCCTTGCATGGAATAGCCTTCATTTCTCAGAACAAGAATAGACTGACAAGTTTCAGAAGGAACGTTTTTTGTTTCTGGCCATTTTGAGCCTGTTATCGAACCCAGAAATGCTGACGCTCCAGTTACTCAACGAGTCTAAAGAAGGCCAGTTTTATTGTTTCTTTTAATCAGCAGTTTTCAGCTGTACTAACATAATTGCAAAGGGGTTTTCTAAATATCAATCAGCGTTTTAAAATGATCAACTTGAATTAGCTAACTCAATGTGCCGTTGGAACACAGGAGTGATGGTTGCTGATAATGGGCCTCTGTACCCCTATGTAGATATTCCATTTTCAAAAATCTGCAGTTTGAAGCTACAATAGTAATTTACAACATTAACCATGTCTACACTGTATTTCTAATTAATTTTATTATTTTAATGGACAAAAAATCTGCTGTTCTTTCAAAAACGAGGACATTTCTAAGTGTACGGTAGTGTATATATTTACCCCAAAAATATATGGGGCATTGGAATTGATGCGGACAATTACATTGATGGAAGCAACAATCTATCCTCAATTTTAAAGCTGATCCACCCCCGAAGTTATTTGTTTATTTTAACTTTAAAAAATTGGCTATGGTAACGTTTATAAATTGGATCATAACTCTACATCTAGTAGAGATCCCACTCTGGAACTTTGATATGCCTGTAGAGTATGTTATGTTAAACAATATATTTAAAAATGTGCCAATCTAAGAATGGAATATTCTTCAATATTCATTTTTTAAAATCGAAATCAAAATACTACTCATATTACAGAGCAAGCGTTAAAGCTTCATGACACGTATTTTTGCTTTGTAGCACATACAGATGAAACATTATGCTATTATGTCTTAAGGAGGCCTGGGTAAATTAAATTAATTATTTCTCAATAATGCTTTACGATACAAACTGCAAATATTTTAGGAAGGGAATAACCTGTTTTGGCGATTTTTATGGTATATCATAAAAATCAATCAATCACAGGGAATTTTTACTCATTCAGCAGTTTTTACCAGATTAAGTACAATACCATTGGAAATGTATGTTAAAGTTCTATTTATATTCCTGAAACTTAAGTTGAAAATGATGCTTTTGCTGCTTCCTGTTAACAAGACATATTGATAATAGCCCAATGTCAAAACACAGTTTTAATGTCCAAATCAATAAACGATATTCAGAAAGTTTGTGCTATATTGAAAACCTAAAGTATTCTATTTACACATATAATCATTTTACTTGTATTTTTTTCTAACGAGCAGCATATAAACTGGACACAATCATTTTGTTTTGACAAATGGCAAAAATCACTCATCAATTAGGGGGGATGCGCTGCTGAAACTACCACAACGAAAAAAAACAACAAAAAAACATCACTAGTGAGAGGACAACCTGCAGAACAGTCGGTTACATTTTGAAATGTTGCATTTTGATACGGGCAGTGGTGTAAAAATACTTTAAAGTAATACTTAAGTAGTTTTTGGGGGTATCTGTACTTTACTTTACTATTTATATTTTTGACTACTTTTACTTCAATACATTCCGAAAGAAAATAATAAACTTTTTACTCCATACATTTTCCCTGACACCCAAAAGTTCTCGTTACATTTTGAGTGGCTAGCAGGACAGGAAAAGAGAACATCCCTGGTCATCCCTACTGCCTTTGATCTGGCGGACTCACTGAATGCAAATGCTTAATTTGTAAATTGTGTTGTGCCCCTAGCTCTCCGTACATTAAAAAATAAGAAAATGGTGCCGTCAGGTTTGCTTAATATTGGGAATTGGAAGTTATTTATACTTTTACTTTCAATACTTAAGTATATTTTAGCAATTACATTTACTTTTGGTACTTAAGTATATTTAAAACCAAATACTTTCAAGACTTTTACATAAGTAGTATTTTACTGGGTACCTTTCACTTTTACTTGAGTAATTTCTTTTATTAAGCTATCTTTACTTTTACTCAAGTATGACAATTGGGTACTCTTTCTACTTTTGGTTCGAGCATTGGGCCAGTAACCGAAAGGTTGCTCCATTGAATCCCCAAGCTGACAAGGTTAAAATCTGTCGTTCTGCTCTTGAACAAGGCAGTTAACCCACTGTTCCTAGGCCATCATTGTAAATAAGAATTTGTTCTTAACTGACTTGCCTAGTTAAATAAATAAATTCCACCTCTGGATACGGGGTCACCAAAACAGAAAGGGAAATACAACACTGTTTTGTCAATTAATCCTATCGATTACCACTTTGAAATCAATCGTGCGAGAGGGGGGGATATGAGGTTGCACATCCTGTTAATTAACACAGCTAAAAAAAACACAATCTGGGAATAATTTGTACGTCACTGGTTAGAGGATCATTTTTGGTGTAACACTTACATTTAAAAAAAAAAATCACTTCCATCAATATCACTCTGAAATCAATAAAACAGGCAAACGTTTGTAGCGCTGTTTAAGCTAACACTATTCAAAGGCCACATGGAGTAACCTATACATGTTTGGTTAGATGAGAATTTGTAGAAGGCTTCTATTTATATTTTGGAATGGAGGATGTTGATTTCGGGAGGCTGCCATCACTGAAAAGTTAACTTGTGTTAACTTCAATGAATCACGACCCGCCATAGGATATCAACAGTGACAACGGTTGGCTGTTATTTAAGGGATAGTTGGACTGTCAAATTCGTTTATTGGTGTGTGTGACCAGCAGCTTTTATAAAGAGACCGCCCAGAATTATTTGTACCGTTTGAGAAAGGAATTGATATCTGCATTCTATATCCTGCGAACCCCCACCGCCCCCAGTGCATATGACAAAATCAACAGTACAAAACCAAAGATAAGATCGATTGCAGATCAATGTGTCACCATGTTGACTATAAACTTTTACACTAACATCACCAATCTGAGGTAAATGGGATGTGTAATTCGCCACAATTCAATGTGGTCAAAACGTCAGCTTGTGTACACTGACATAATGTGTCCAACCGACCTCACAGCCGCAGACCACATGTATTGTGTCATGTGGGGGTGAGCGCTTTGCTGATGTCAAAGGTTGTGAATAGAGTGACCCATGGTGGCGATGGGGTTATGGTATGGGCAGGTATAAGCTATGTACCACGAACACAATTGCATTTAATCGATGGCAATTGGAATGCCAATTGTCGTGCCATTCATCCGCGGCCATCACCTCATGTTTCAGCATGATAATGCACGGGCCCCATGTTGGAAGGATCTGTACACAATTCCTGGAAGCTGAACAAGTCTGTTCTTCCGTGGCCTGCATACTCACCAGACATGTCACTCGTTGAGCATGTTTGGGATGCTCTGGATTGACGTGTATGACGGCGTAGTCCAGTTTCCACAAATATCCAGCAACTTCTCAGAGTGGAACAACATTCCACAGGCCACAATCAACAGCCTGATAAACTCTATGCGAAGGAGATGTCGCGCTGCATGAGACAAATGGTGGTCACACCAGATACTGACTGGTTTTCTGATCCACGCCCTTACCTTTTTTTAAGGTGTCTGTGACCAACAGATGCATATCTTTATTCCGAGTCATGTGAAATCCATAAATTAGGGCCTAATGAATTGATTTCAATTGACTGATTTCCTTAAATGAACTGTAACTCAGTAAAATATTTGAAATGGTTGTTTATAATTTTTGTTCAGTATAGTAACACATCATGGAAAGTAGCGTTGTATACATTTTTTAGATATGGCAAGATAATTCAAATGAAAACTCACAGATTTGTTCAATAATCAGACTTCTTACTAATTGAACCATTTAGAGATTAAAAAAAATATCTTATGCACAACTTAACCTGGCATCCGAGAAAGAGCTCCCATAGTGACTGTGCAGCAGCCCATTAATTTGACATCTCTAAATATTTTTTTTATTTAACCTTTTATTTAATTAGGCAAGTCGGTTAAGAACAATTTTTTTTTTTTAGAATGACGGCCTACCCCGGCCAAACTTTCATCTAGACCGGACGACGCTGAGCCAATTGTGCGCCGCTCTAATACACTTCCTAATATTTAGGTGCATGGCCTTTTGCCCTCCAGAACAGTCTCAATTCGTCCGGGCATGGACTACAAGCATAGCTTTCACCTGGATTCACCTGGTCAGTCTTTGTCATGGAAAGAACACTCAGTGTATGTCAACAATCCTTCCTCCAAAGGACCCTTCTATAGATTACATTTATTGAAAATCCAAAACACCACGGTCCTGTTTTGTTCTAGTTTTGCGAGGTATCGCCCGTTTCGCCCTACATCCTACCTGAATATACAGTACATTGGCAGTTTACAATGTGTTTACATTCATCTCCCTCCCTGGCAGTTGGATCTTGCTGCTGTCCACAGGGGTGGGAGTGCTGTTTGTGTTCGACCCACTGGGCAGCCGCCTTCCTGGGCCTCCGACCCAGGAGCAGCTAGGGGTAAGGGACCTGGAGAGCAGTGAGGGCTCCCAGCTCCTGTCCACCGCCCGCTCCGTGGCTGTCAGGGTGTGGGAGAGCAGGCTAAGGCTGCTCTGCTGCTGCCTGCCTCAGGATGAGAGCCACAGAGCTGCCTTCTCCAGCATAGCTCAGCTTGTCAGCGGATTCTTCTCAGTGAGTAAGGGAAACAGGGTGTGTCTGTGTACATCTTGTTGGTCAGTGTGAGACTTTTTAAAAATTAATCATGTTTTCATTGTGTGTTAGGATACAGACCTGGTTCCCAGTGACATCGCAGTGGGTCTGGCTCTGCTACATCAGGAGCAGGATAAGAAGGAGCAGTGTCGGGATCCAGACGAAGTCCTGTCTCACAGCCCCTCATCACCTATCGTAAGTACCGGAGTCAGTCAATAAGTCTGTCAATCCATCCAAAAATAATCAGTGCGTCCATTAAATTAATCAATTACAATTTGTGTGCGTTTGCTCTGCAGGCAGAGGATCTTGAGGCAGAGCTGGAGAAGGCAGCCCACTGTATGCTATTTGCTATAGCAGCGTATGGCTGGCCCATGTATGTCTACTCCAACCCACTCACGGGAGCCTGTAAACTCAGCGGGGACTGGTAAGACTGTTACACCTTTTAATATAACGTGCTCATCCTTCTCGATTTTTGAGCCGGGGTGTGAAAGTAATTTGGCCACTTTGTTAACAGCAATATCTAGAGGAGTGGACACCACTTGCATAACTACATAAACAAAAACACAAGCATTCCTACATATGGACTGTAAATACTTATATGCCCGTCTGTGTGTTTCAGCTGTAAGACCCAGTCTGCTGAGTATGACATTGTCGGAGGAGACAACATGGGCTGCCATTTCTCCTCCATCCTCCACAGCACCGGCCTACAGTACAGAGACTTCATCTACGTTAGCTTTCACAACCAGGTACTTTGACTCAGGGCAAATCTCAAGTGAGATCCTATTCCCCATTAGTTTGCAACCTTTGGCCAGTACTGAATTCTCTACTGATGAAATATAACCCTGTGTGTTCCAGATCTATGAAATTCCATTCTTTGTGGCTCTGGACCATAAGAGAGAGGCAGTACTGGTGGCTATCAGAGGAACACTGTCACTCCGGGTGAGACTCCTTCATCACTCCGTTCCACCTATCTATCTATCGATCTCTATCTCTCACTCACTCGTTCATGTACATTTCTGTGTAGGATTTGCTGACTGACCTGTCTGCAGACTGTGAGAACCTCCCAGTAGAGGGAGTGTCAGGAACATGCTATGCTCACAAGGTGGATAGAATAATTACATTACTTCATCTATTGAATGTACATGTCTATGTATTTCTATCAGAACATTCTTTATTTGTAGATAGGAGCTGTAACCTCTGTGTTTCACAGGGCATGTCTCAGGCAGCCGGCTACATCTATAAGAAACTCCTCAACGATGGCATTCTAAACCAGGCTTTCACCATCGCACCTGTAAGTCTCCTTACCTGTCCTCTCTCTGACAAAGTACATTCGTTGTAACCTTAGAAGCCCTAACTGTGTGTGTGTGTTTTCAGGAGTACAAGCTAGTCATCACAGGCCACAGTCTTGGAGGGGGTACAGCCTCTCTCCTGGCCATTCTATTACGTAGCTCCTTCCCCACCCTACAGTGTTACGCCTTCTCTCCACCAGGGGGACTCATGAGGTACCAATACACATTCAAATAATTCATGCTTAGCATTATGTCAAGTGAGGATTTAAGTTTGTGTAATGTACATAGTATTATTCCGATTCGTTTCCCTTTGTGCTCCCTCTGCAGTAAAGCCCTGGCGGAATATTCCAAAGACTTTGTGGTGTCTGTGGTGTTGGGGAAGGACTTGGTGCCAAGGTGAGGAGAGGAGCCACTTTAGACTGAGATGCCCCCCTCCTCCTGTCATGTGCTCTATACTCCCATGTTTGTCTCAGACAAAAGGTTACCCTGAAACAGACTGTGTTCTATTAATGAGTTTCTCAGTATTACACATTATTATACTAGTACACACAGTGGACCAGGATAGGGATTCGGAAACTCTTGTTTTATTCATGTGTCAGTGTGTCAACTCAAGTGGAAAGTCCTGGTTTCTGAGTCTGAATGTGAAAGTGCTGTGGTGTAGAGGCTATTCCTGACTCTGAACGATGGAGACGCTATATTTAGGATCTGCCCCCTTATTACAGGCACACAGAAAATGAGAGCAACTCTCCCGCCCTCTCACTATCTTTTCCCTCTCGCTCTCCTCTCTGAGTTAGTTCAAGTGCTTGATCTGTGTTTTGGTGAAAGCACAGATATTAATTTTTCCTCTCTCCTCCACTTCCATCTCTCTCAGGTTGAGTTATCCCAACATGGAGGACTTGAAAAGGAGAATATTAAAAATGGTTTCTAATTGCAATAAGCCCAAGGTGAGAACATTAAAATTCAAATCCAAAATTGAGTAAATGAATCAAATAAGTTGGGCAGAATCCTAACTTTGGAGAGGGACCCTTATGATTTCTGATGACTTCTCTCTCTCCCCCTCTCCTTTTCCCTCTCCTTCAGTACCGTATCCTACTCCAGGGCTGTTGGTATGAGTTGTTTGGGGGAGATCCTGATGACTTCCCCACTGAGATGGACAGGCGGGAGGAGGAACTTAGCCAGCCGCTCCTGGGGGAGGAGACACTGCTAATTCGTGGCTCCTCATCCTATCAAAGCCTGGCTTCTGAGGACTCGCCGGTACACTGCGCCCACCTGCCACTTTATTTACCGGGACGTATACTGCACATTACAGAGGACGGCCCATCGCGGAGGTGTGTGGCACAAACACACACACAAAATACATTACACCCATGTCTGCCTTTGTCATTGACCAAAGTTTTTGTCTTCTACTTTTTCTTTCCCTTCCTTCCTTCCTTCATCGCTTCTCCAGGTCCTGTTTTTCCCAGGTCCGTTACCGGGCGGAGTGGTCCAGTGAGACAGCATTCCGGAGTGTTCTCATCAGTCCTAGGATGATCGCCGACCACATGCCTGATGCTGTACTCCGATCTCTCCAGAGTATGACACAGGACAGGCCCTTCAACCTCTGCCCCTCGTCGCTTAGCAACAGCCACCTCAACGTCATCTGAGTCACACTGCAACACACGTACACACACCTGGACAGGGCGAGCCTGACTGTCTGTTGCGAAGGCTGTCCCCAGTCCTTTGGTTCTAGTTTCATCTCTTCCCGCCCCATCTCAAGTCCCCCCCCCCCCCCCACACACACAGTTTCTGTCCCTGTTTTGTCCCTACTCCATGACCAGGATACTCAACAGCGAATACAACGGGACAAGACAATTGGACTCCTCGATTAAAGGACTGTGCAGGTTTGTCTTTCTCATTAGGCCTTTGGAAAGGGTGTTGTCATTTGATTATTTATTTATGTAGTAAACATTTGTTGCCATTTCATTGGTTATTGCTATCTTCTTCTGAGTAATTCCATGAACTGTCATTGTGTCCTTATCATCCATTGTGATCTGTGTACATACCTAGATTGCAGTGTTACTGTAATTCCAAAAGTGTACATTCAGATTTTATTTTATTTTGTATATTTTTTTAATTTAGGCTGCTGATTTTGAGATTATTTTTTGATTATGTATCTATGCTTTGTCTTGTGTGGAATGTCTAAGACTTTTTTTTTTTGCTTGAGGTAGAATTTGTCCTGGACCACAGATCTAAGATCAGATGACCCCCCCTCCCCCTCTCTTTACCCTAACCATAAGGGTGAAGAGCAATATCTGACCTTGCATCAGTGTTAAGAGGACATTTCTACCTACTCAAAAAACCAGGGCCCTATAGGCCTATGCATTGCAGATCAACAAGTCTCACCAATACTCCCAATGCTTGACCAGTTTGTTTTGCCCCATATATGCTGAATGAGTAGTGTATGAAACAAATGAGTTAATTGGCATGAAAACAACTTCTAGGTGATATGAGGTAGCCTAAATGACTCCAGTTTCATGACACATGTTCTGTTAACATGCTATATACATACTTTATAAGGTAATTAAATATTGAAAAATGAAAGTCAAAGTAATGGTTTACATCTTGAATTGTGTATTTGTGATGATGGGGACTCATCATACAAATAAACTTGTCATTACTCACTGCAGTTATTTTTGTATTTGGAGGCTGGTTTACTTACACTACCAGTCAAAAGTTTGTACACACCTACTCATTCAAGGTTTTTTTTTTTTTTTACTATTTGCCACATTGTAGAATAATAGGGAAGACAACTATGGAATAACACATATGGAATCATGTTGAAACCAAAAAGTGTTAAACAAATCTAAATATATTTGATATTCTTCAAATAGCCACCCTTTGCCTTGATGACAGCTTTGCACTCTTGGCATTCTCTCAACCAACCTCTTGAAGGAGTTCCCATATATGCTGAGCACTTCTTGGCTGCTTTTCCTTCACTCTTGTGGAGGACAGGTCATCTGATGCAGCACACCATCACTCTTATTGGTCAAATTGCCCTTACACAGCTCGGAGGTTTGTTGGGTCATTGTCCTGTTGAAAATCAAATGATAGTCCAAATAAGCCCAAACCAGATGGGATGGCATCGCTGCAGAATGCTGTGGTAGCCATGCTGACAGTATCACAAGCAAAGCACCCCCACACTATAACACCTCCCCCTCCATGCTTTATAGTGGGAAATACACATATGGAGATCATCTTCACCCACACTGTGTCTCACAAAGACACGGCGGTTAGAACCAAAAATCTCAAATTTGAACTCCTCAGACCAAAGGACAAATTTCCACCGGTCTAATGTCCATTGCTCGTGTTTCTTGGTCCAAGCAAGTGTCTTGTTATAGGTGTCTTTTTACTAGTGGTTTCTTTGCAACAATTCAACCATGAAGGGGCGGCAGGGTAGCCTAGTGGTTAGAGCGTTGGACTAGTAACCGAAAGGTTGCAAATTCAAATCCCTGAGCTGACAAAGTACAAATCTGTCATTCTGCCCCTGAACAGGCAGTTAACCCACTGTTCCTAGGCCGTCATTGAAAATAAGAATTTGTTCTTAACTGACTTGCCTTGTTAAGGAAAATAAATAAAAATGAAGGCCTGATTCACACAGTCTTCTCCAAACAGGTGATGTTGAGATGTGTTTGTTACTTGAACTCTGTGAAGCATTTATTTGGGCTGCAATTTCTGAGGCTGGTAAAACGAATGTAACTGGGTCTTCCATTCCTGTGGCAGGCCTCATCAGAGCCAGTTTCATCATTGCGCTTGATGGTTTTTGCGACTGCACTTGAAGAAACTTTCAAAGTTCTTAATTTTCCGTATTGACTAACCTTCATGTCTTAAAGTTATGGACTGTTGTTTCTCGTTGCTTATTTGAGTTGTTCTTGCCATAATATGGACTTGGTCTTTTACCAAATAGCCCTATCTTCTGTATACCACCCCTACCTTGTCACAACACAACTGATTGGCTCAAACGCATTAAGGAGAGAAATTCCACAAATTAACTTTTAAGAAGGCACACCTGTTAATTGAATTGCATTCCAGGTGACTACCTCATGAAGCTGGTTAAGAATGCCAAGAGTGTGCAAAGCTGTCATCAAGGCAAAGGTTGGCTATTTGAAGAATCTCAAATATAAAATAGATTTTGATTTGTTTAACACTTTTGGTTATTACATGATTCCATATGTGTTATTTCATAGTTTAAATGTCTTCACTATTATTCTACAATGTAGAAAATTGTAAAAAAAAAGAAAGAAAAAACATTGAATGAGTAGGTGTCCTAAAACTTTTGATCGGTAGTGTACCTTATTTACTAAACATTTGAAAAGTCCCCAAGCAATTTTTAGAGACTACATGTTGAGTTAAAGCAACGGTACAGTGCTGAGGCATGTTGAACAAAGTTGGCAAATTAGAGATATGAACAATATTGATGTGGACAGTGTTATTGAATGAAAAACACGTAAAACGGATTAGCAGTACATTTTCTCCGCTAGATCCCTCCCAGCCCTTTTATAGCGTGTGACGTCACTGTGACGGGCCAGTCATCAACAAGAACACAGAAGCTCATCTGTTGGGAAGTAGGGAGGAGAACTAACTGAAAACCCGGAGCCAAGTAGAGACTTTTCTATTTAGCCCCCCTTATAAGTCAACCGTCCATAGGAGAAAGGGGTCGCAACTTGTTTAACGTCGTTTGTTTTTCTCTTTAAAATAAAGAAAGTAGCTAACGGTAGCTCAGTTAGCTATATTTAAGCGACACTATTTGGTCTCGCTTCACAAATAAGGATAAGGCAGGTTGCTGCTGGCAGGCTTTCTCAAGTAGCTTTTTCCTCGGCTAACCTGCTAACCTTAGTTTGCGAGAAGAAAAGGAGACAAGAAAATGGAGTTGGACGATGGAGTACTCTACCAGGACGACTCTGGTAGTTCGGCGATGATGTCCGAACGGGTGTCGGGTCTGGCGAGCTCCATTTACCGGGAGTTTGAACGGTTGATCGGTCAGTACGACGAGAACGTTGTGAAAGAACTCATGCCGCTCGTCGTCGCGGTGTTGGAAAACTTGGACGCGGTGTTCGCGGAGAACCAGGAGCACGAAGTCGAGTTGGAGCTCCTAAAAGAAGACAACGAACAACTTGTTACCCAGTATGAACGGGAGAAATCGCTCAGAAAATCTGCAGAAGAGGTGGGTTTGAGTCCTCGACTGTCAAAGAAAGGGGGAGAGTAAGACAACTTTCGCAGACAGACCACGAAACTGATCTAAAAACTGCTTACTACTGCTAGGCCACTCAAGCTAGCTTTGACAGTTCAAGCGCAAGTAATGTTCAACAACAAGCACAGACTGTACCCAATACTGTAGCTACTATTCCCATAGGGTTAATTTGCACATAGCAGTGCCTATTGCCTGTGAGAATTTGCAAACAATTATGCATGGACTGCTTGCTAGCTTTAAACCCTGAAAGGCAATGTTGGTAAACTGCACAGGCTAATCTTAAAAAGCTATAGCATTCTGAAGCTAGCAGGACATGTCATCTGGTTGCAACAGCTGATGACAAGGTTACATATTACTCATTTGACACTGTTGCTAATATTTTGGCTCGTGACATTACTTAAGTCATTTGATTCATGGGTGGTTTTGGATGCACATTTCTCTTTTGTAGACTAACTTGCTTAATTTCATGCCCACTGTCCAAACTGGATGCAAACTCCTGCAGCCATGCATTAGTCAGCATACACATGGAGCTACACCCAAAATGAATTACTCTGACAGTATATTCCAAACCTGTCAGTGTTTCTCAAATAATGGGTCAGGACCCAGTGGTGGGTCGTGGCTGACTCCCTTTAGGTCACTGCTCTAGATAGTTTGAACCTAGCCGTACAGCTTTCTGGCTAAAAACATTTGTCTGCTTGACTTGGTAGAGTCAGATCGACCATAAGAGCAGTTGCCAAATGAGATTTGGTCATCCCATCCAAATCCAAAACAGGAGTGTCATTGGAAGTTTGAGTGCCACCTTGTCTCTTTTCTCTCTCTCCTGTTTGTTCTGCCACCACATACTGCAGTCACACCAGACAATGATACTACTCACTTTCTGTCCCGCTCTCGATCCACCCTCTCTCTTTCTCCCCCATCCCCCTGCCTTTCACCCACTAGACCAAGGGTACTCAACTACTATTTGAGAAGGTCCAGTGACATATATTTCCTAGGTGGCAAAAGCCTGGCTTGATTTCATCCATTATCGGTGCTGTGTTACGACGTAGTAACAAACATAGTCGTCTACGACTTAGCAAACATGTTGTTATATAAAGTGTACATTAAATGAGACTAAGAATTTGAATTAATTGCAACTTTATTTTGAATGTAAACATGTGCAACATTGCTGAAGAACAAAGGCGGATGCATAATTGCCATTGCATATGGGCCTTGAATTAAAAAAAATATATAAATTAAATAAAGTGCCTCTTTTCTGGAGAACAAAGGAGAGTTGAACCAAAAATAATTATCTGAATGCACAGAATGTCACTGTTGGCCATGCAATATTAATGTGTGTCACTCTGGGCCTTGCATCAATGAGAAATTACACTTTGTCTCCTGCCAATACTTTGAACCTTGCCACAAATGGTGTGAAAGCAACTCTGAGACACTGATGCAGGTGTTTATTGGTGAGCCTGGTGCGTATTTGTTTTTAATAAAGTTCAAAAAGTTAGGCACAGCGGTCTAAGGCCCTGCATCTCAGTGCTAGAGGTGTCACTACAGACCCTGCTTTGATTCCAGGCGGTATCACAACCGGCCGTGATTGGGAGTCCCATAGGGCAGCGCACAATTGGCCCAGCGTCGTTAGGGCCGGGGTAGGCCGTCATTGTAAATAAGAATTTGTTCTTATTAACTGACTTGCCTAGTTAAATTAAAACTAATGTGGAGAAGGCTGATTCACAGCTGTATGTGGAGCCAAACATGGTCAGGATATATAGTGCCAGGTTCTTGAGAACAGGGAGATCGGCTGCAGGAACCATCCTTTCCCAGAAAGTGACAGGGTCACAATCACCAGCCTACTCCTTCAAAGACACATTTTCTTGCAGCTCAATCAACTCCCTTTGCAGTGATGCAGCATCTTCCCATCTGAAGATCTGTTTTTTGTTTCTTCTGACAACTTTGTCACATTTGTGACCAATAAAGGGTTCTGTGGATGAGCAGCAGCAGCTCTTGTCCAACAGTGATGTCATCAAAGCGAGCCTTGAAGTTATCCATCAGCTTCTGGATGAAATCAACATGGTTGGGAACGTCTTTGTCTCCCTGCTTTTATATGAGAAGATTGGGAAGTGGACACATTTTCCCTCGAGATCATTCTTGAAAAGCTAATTTCTTCTGCAAAGCCTGGACTGCTGTTACCATATCACACACGGTGTTGTCCCGTCCCTGCAGCTTAACATTCAGTTGATTAAGGTGTGATGTAATGTCTGTCAAAAATGCAACTGTTTTCGTCTTCTCCTCATCTTCCAAATACTGAGTTGCCTGCACATTGTTGTGCAGTATGTGGAGTCATCAACTGGTATTGGCCTCTCAGAATGCCTCGTACCAGGCGGTTTGGTAGGGATGCTGTTGCTCTCAAAGTTGATCTGTTTCATCATCGTTGTCATGACTTCCGAATACTCTTTTCCCAGACTGGCACACAGGACAGTGATGGATAATGCAGTGTTATGATATCAGGTCAGGGTGGTCCTCTTTCAAACGTGCAACCAGTCTCCTCCCTCTTCCTATCATGGCTGGAGCTTCATCTGTGGTGATGGAGACCACTGACTTCAGAGCTATCCTCCTTTTTGTCATTATCCCTTTGATGGCCTCATGGGTATCCTCTTCCCATGTTGGTGCTTCTAGATGTTAAGCCCAACAGCTCCTCACAGAATTCCTTCTTTGTTTTGTTATAAAATCTGACAAACACCAGAAGCTGGGTATTGTCAGTGTTATCTGTTCATCCACAGCTAATGAAATGCATGCTGAATTTCTGAATGGCCTGGAAGTTGTGAAGTTACATCTTCAGCTAATATTCCACTTCTCCTCATTGCTGTGGAATCTGACATCTGACAGTCTAATCTTGTTTGTTCTCACCTCCGTGTTCAGGGGATACGTCTGCTCAAAATTACTATGCCTGCTGTCATAATGGCGCTTAACATTGACACTTTTCATGAATGCTGCGGACTCAGTCAAATCTTTCTGTTTCTTTCTGCTTGCTTGTCCCAAGCTTCTGCAGAGGATATTTGGATTGATGTGATTGGGTAAGACGTGGCCTCTAGTATTTGCATATAACCACATGTTTGGATTAGACGTGGCACTAGTAAATTTGGGCGTTGCTTCGAGAGAGAGAGGTTGCCGAGTTAGAGGCCGCGGCGCCCGGTTGATTTTCTTTTTTATAAAGCTGTCCAAAAATAATTTATAGACTTTTTATATAACAAAATGCGATGTCCGGTCCGTATTGACCCGCTTTCCACCCGTTGAGTTTGGCTGCACTAGGCTGCACTAGGCTATCTGCATGTCTGTCTCTCTGTCTCATCACACTGTTCTAGTGCTGTTGTGATTCAAACCCCCCCGCCCCCCCATGTCATTAATGTCTTTATTCCCATAACTGCCAAAGTGAAAGCTCCTATCCTCTCCTAAAGATGGGTTAACAGGTCAAGTGATCCTTTGTTAGCAGCAGCAGTGCTGTAGGCTTGTCCTGCATCTGTGTTTTTAAATCTGTAATTTAGCCATGTTTAGCTTTCTCTCAGCCTGCCAGACAATACTGTACATGAACACGGCTTAGGAGACCTCTGTTGTAGTGTTGGTTATGGCTTGTGTGTGTCAGGTGCTCTGCCCTTTCAACTTCCTTCACATCAGCAAGGTGTGCATTTACAAAAATAATGGATTAGTGTTAACTAGTACATTATGACACAACTTAGACAGCAATTGAAGGTCACAGTGGTAATGTTACAAATCTGTCTGATCCTTCACTTTGTCCTGTCAAAGGGCATTGCTAGCGCTGACTGCTTTCCTTGCCACCAAAATGGGAGCTTATCTAGTACATTGAGTACAAGGCCTAGTTTTGATTCGACATGTCATGATTTGAAATCTAGGGTGGGGCTGGGTGGGGACTGATTAATGTGTTTGTGTCTTCCTGAGGTAATTTGCTTTGCACTGCACAGGCTTGACTTTCTCCTCAGAGCTGCAGTTCAGTGGAGTGTGGAAAGACGAGCTCAGAGTCTGATCATAAAGCTTCATAAGTAGTTAAAGCTGCAATCTATATGTAACTTTTTAGATGACCTGACAAAATTCACATAAATGTGTTAGATCTGTCATTCTCATTGAAAATAAGTTCAAGAAGTGGTAGATCTGTTCTATGCTTCCTGTGTTGTTTTTTTTTGTACACCAACTTCAAACAGCTGAAAATACTAGATTTTCGATTCTGGAAAATATATTTCACTGTGGTTTAGATGGTACAATGGTTTTCTACACTCTACAGTTGAAAAGATTTGCGAAACCAGTTGTCCTGTGTTAGATTGTTCACCTGTGTTAGGCCTAGGTGTTTACTTTGAGGTTGAAAAACACTGTATGCTTAATTGACTTTACACACGCCTGGCTAACTCAATGACATCAGTCATGTTGGTCATTAGGCTCTAGAAAACCATCCGATCCACATGCTCATGGCTGTAAAAACCCAAACACCTGCCTATTAGACTATAAGTAAAGACAATATGGTTCTCAGCCAGTAAACAACACTGCAGACAGATGCCCCAAGTACTTCTTGGGACAACCCATTAAATGCTGTTGTGACTCACCTGCCAGACAAACAGTCCTAGTAAGTCCAGTGTACCACTGATTTCTCCCAGAGCTGAGCCCAGTGTAACTCTTCCTAGACGGACTGTGACTCTACACTATAGACAGGGAGAGGAAGAGGGCAGGGCCAGGCAGGAAATTGCTGGGAAAACAAGACTTAGTGAGTTCCTCTCTGCAGCCAGGATGCTCCTCGCACCCATTCCCCCTGACATCAAAGGGTCACGGTTCAGAATGATAATGTCACAGGGTGATGTCAGTCGTGTCATTCCTGCCAATGTCAGTCAGGCTCTAACCAAAAAGCCCCTGTTTCCTGTGCCAGGTATCTGTTATCACACAGCATTTATCAGGAGCAATTTGAAAGCTTAAAAGCATGTCATTGAATTGGGGATGGAAAACAGAGGTCGGGGGGTGTTTATCGAAAGTGCATGGTTCAAGAGTCAACTGTAATAGGCTACTTCCCCATTCCTTCTCCCAGAAAACAAAACGTGACGTGGATCTTTATTTTTCAAGCGATATCACACTATTTTACATACAGCAGGTTTTTAAAGGAACAAAGAGTACAGTCTGCTTCATGTTTTTATTTTTGCCAAGGAAAAAATATTGAGATACTGGTATTATCACAGCCCTCTATTGAACCCGGTTTATTATTTTAAATCAAGACCGAACCTGTTAGCCCCACAATTGGATGTCACGGCTCAGACCATTTGTATGGTTTGTTGATTTGGACAATTTACCCGGATGTTCGATGTTGATCTAAGTTATGATTTAATATTAAATCAATTAAATGTTTATTTGTCACATGCTTCGTAAACAACAGGTGTAGACTAACAGTGAAATGGTTACATACGGGCCTTTCCTAACAATGCAAAGACAAATAATTAGAAAAATAATAACAGAAGGACTAAATAAACAATGAGTAAGCATATCTTGTCTGTGTACTTGTGGTACCAGTACCGGCTCAATGTGTAGGTAAACAAGGTCACTGCGGTAGATATGTACATATGTAGGGATAAAGTGACTAGGCAACAGGAAGGATAATAAACAGTAGGGATGCACCGATATGACATTTCTGGCCGATACTGATGTTTTCCTTGCCGAACAAAATCCCAATACCGATATTTACAATTTTAGTGTCCTTTTAAGCATTCTAGTACAGTTAAATAGTTACACACACACACACACACACTGACCAAAAAGTTATGTTGTTGGCATTTACCTATGTCCCCATTACCAGTAAAACATAATCAAAACCTATTTCTTTCACTCATTGCTGTGCTCTTTCGTTGTTAATTTGTTCAGTCGTTACATTCTCATCCAGGTTTTCAGCATACATGTCAAGCAGTGACGTTTCAGCTCTGTCTGTGGCCTTTTCTGTCGTGGGTTCTCTTCCCCGGTGCGCACTGGCACTGTGTCCATTTCCGTCTTGTCCAGCTGTGTCTAACATTTCACAAATCCTGTTTCTTGTCTGCATCGAAGTAGCGGTCCTTGTACCTAGCGTCCAGCATGATGGCGACACCGTAAAGAGGCTCGGAGAGAATGCCACCGAATCGCTTGTTCACAGCCTCTACTAGAGTACTTTTGTAAGTTTTAACCTCACGGTCTGTCTGCAGTTTTGTTGAGCAGGCGTTTCAATGCCATGACAGAGAATATCACGTCTCTTCTGCAGGCACAGTTGATGTGCTTATTTCTCCAGCCAGTTGTTCAAACGGAGCTAAGCATATCTGTTCATGTTTTCAATGAGAGTCCATTGATTTGTATTGATTGTTGCAGGTAACTCATAGTCGGTTGCGTACTCGCCAAGCACTTGTTTTTGTTCCAGCAGGCTCTCCATCATGTAGAAAGTACTGTTTCATCTGGTGGAAACGTCTAGCTTAAGCCTTTCTGTTTTCACTCCAAGCTGCTCCTGTATTGCTTGCAGGCGGCTGTATGCTGGCTGTGAGTGTTTAAAATTACACAGTATCTTCATACCTGTTGCCACTGTGTCAGATATGCTGCGTTGGGTCAAAACACCTTCTTTCACAGCCAGTTGCAGTGGGTGTGCCTTGCATGGCAAACTGGCGACTCCGCATTATTGCAAAACCTTTGTCATGTTCCGTGGATTATCACGTAGCACAGCGTGTACTTTGTTCTTGGGGATTTTCCAAGTTTCAAACATGTTCTCAAATGCCATTGAAGTGGCAGCAGCGGTATGACAACCAGCACATTCCTCAGTACGAAATCCTCGTCGACCCACTGTGTTGTCAGACTCCGCATGCTCGTGGGGTCCATCGCTGGTCCAAATGCTAATAGCAGTGAAGCCCATAGCAAGTCGCTCATGGATGTGGTTTTAACAATATTGTGTAACTTCGGTAGGGCAACATCTGAAAAATAGCACCTACTTGGTAGTGTGTACCGGGGCTTGAGGTGCTCGACCAGTCGGCGAAAGCCAACATCATCCACGACAGAGAACGGTTGATTGTCAAGGGCAATGAATTCTATTATCTTGGCGTTAATGGATTCTGCCTTTTGAGTTGTCTCACTGAAATGGTCTTACTCTTTCAAATGACTGCTCGACTTGAACTTGTTTAGTTGTTGGAAGTGTGAGCTTAGTTTTAGTCGCTGAACGTCTGTGGGTGAAGAACTTTGAAATGAGTAATCAGGTTTGTGGTATTGAAATATTTCACTTTCTCCCCTCTGGAAATAATAGCAGCACAAACGTTGCATATGGCTTTTCTGTTATCTTCCTTTGAAATGTCAAAATAGATCCACACAGCAGACATTGTGGACTAGGTTAGGAATGCTGTGTTGCACGTGTAGCGCTGTATTTTTCGTGGCGTCATTGCGTCATCTACCTACGTTATGCCATCGGTTTTGCACATCGGTGTTTAAACCATACATAGAGCCGATGTTGGCATTTTGAGCTAATATCATCCGATTCCGATATATCGTGCATCCCTAATAAACAGTAACTGCAGCGTATGTGATGAGTCAAAAGAGTGCAAAAAGGGTCAATGCACATAGTCCGGGTAGCTGGTAGTTGACTGTTTATTTAGCAGTCTTATGGCTTGGGGGTAGAAGCTGTTCAGGGTCCTGTTGGTTCCAGACTTCAGGCTTGTTGCAGTAGCCACGCTTGCCCTGCAGTAGCGGCGCGAACAGTCTGATTTTGGTGACTCAAGTATTTGATCATTTTTAGGGCCTTCCTCTGACACCACCTGGCACAGAGGTCCTGGATGGCACAGAGATTGGCCCCAGTGACGTACTGGGCTGCACGTATTAATGTCTGCAGCACCTTGCAGTTGGCTGCCAAGCATTTGCCATACCAAGTGGTGATGGAGGCAGTCAACATGCTCTCAATGGTGCAGCTGTAGAACTTTTTGAGGATCTGCGGGCCATTGGAAAATCTTTTCAGCCTCCTGAGGGAGAAGAGGCATTGTCATACCCTCTTCACGTGTGTGTGTGTGTGTGTGTGCTATGAAAATTCCTTAGTGATGTGGATACTGAGGAACTTGAAGCTCTCGACCCGCTCCTCTACAGCCCCGTTGATGATGTGGGTGTGCTCGGCCCTCCATTTCCTGTAGTCCAGGATCAGCTCCTTTGTCTTGTGGACGTTGAGGGAGAGGTTGTTGTCCTGGCACTAACCCCCCCTGGTCTCTGACCTCCTCCCTATAGGCTGTCTCATCATCGTCTGTGATCAGGCCTACCACCTTTGTCATATGCAAACATAATGATGGTATTGGAGTCGTGTACAGCCGTGCAGTCGTGAGTAAACAGGGATTTGGGATTTGAAGACAAGCACACACAAAATGTTCTGCCTTTCTCTGATTGAATACCCCTCCTTTGTTTTTACACTGCTGCTACTTGCTGTTTATTATCTATGCATTGTCACTTTACCAATTACCTTGATTAACCTCTACCCCCGAACATTCACTTGGTACCGGTACCCCCTGTATATAGCCTTTGTAAATGTATTGATTCGATTTAAATTTTTATTTATTTATTTATTTATTGAACTGCATTGTTGGTTAAGGGCTTTTCACGGTAAAGTCTACACCTGTTGTATTCGGCCCGTGACAAATAACATTTGATTTGAAATCTAACCCTGACTGACAAACTTACACTCTTGCTAACCACAGATGCATGGCCCTTTTTAGTGACTTTCAGTATCTCTTGGCCAATCAATCTCCTACCTTTTTTGTCAGAACCGTCTTGCTATCCCAGCCGCCCAGTTATACCCAGGCGAGACCCAAAGAAGACGCAGTGCACTTAATAAAACTCCCTGTCAATAGAATGTTCATACACTGGGGCACTGTGTGTGTGAAGGGACAAAGGGAGCATTATGTGTGTTCAGGAGGAGAGAGGGAAGAGGCAGATAGCACACCAGAGAAAGAGTTCTACTCGTTATCGTATGAACACCCAACTATGGGTCATATGATCAGCATCACGGAGAAAGTGTGTGTGTGTCAGTCAATAGGAGAAGGCGGTTAGGTTCCCGGGGGGGATGTTAGGCATTATGGTTTTATGATAGTAATTTCTGTGTGTGACTTGCAGCCTTGTGTTTAGTGCTGTTTATAGATTAAGTCCCAATACCCTCTCCCCTTCTTCCTCTCCCAGCCCCCTTGTTCAGTCCAGGCTTCATGTAGCCTAATGCTCTTATTAGATTTACTATGAAGTCTGTGCCTTTACTGCCTTTCAGACCCTTTCTCAAACCTTCCCACGTTCCCACAGTTTGTTTTTTTATCCCATTCTCTCTCTCGCTCGCTAGGCTTATGCTTTCATAACCATTTGAACACGGCCTTGACTACGCCTACAGCCAAAATGTTTTGCTTTATATCAGTGTAGGCAATTAAGCAGGTCACATAGACATTCTCTGAGCGCCTTTGGCCTAGCTTACATCTGCTCTTTGACACATAGAAAGTGGTGTTCATGTAGAGAAGAGCCGATTAGTTCCAGTAGGCCTCCGGCGGAGCAAGGGTCTCTGGTGATAGTCTCCACCAGCAGATGCCTGCTCATCCCAGCCGATGGGCTGGCTGAGCTCCATGATCACAAGA
Organism: Oncorhynchus masou masou; assembly: GCF_036934945.1. Taxonomy (NCBI): domain Eukaryota; kingdom Metazoa; phylum Chordata; class Actinopteri; order Salmoniformes; family Salmonidae; genus Oncorhynchus; species Oncorhynchus masou. The sequence goes on from NC_088242.1 coordinate 27,663,941, forward strand.
CTCAACTGTTTTGCGTGTGTCGTGCTCATGAGCGCAAACTTTAGTTCCAGCCTAGTGTTATAACACAAGATTCAACTCAGTCTAGCGTCAGGTGTGTTAGTGCCGGGCTAGGACAAAAGCCTGCAACACTGCTCTAACAGGTCTCTATTAACAGTCACAGGCCGGTTCAGCTCATTCTGTATGTTTCTAATGAGCTAGGTGATACGCAGTTCTGTGTGTGTGCGTGTTTCTCTCTCATTCCCATGGAAAATGGTTGTGAGTTTTGATCTGAAAGAAGTTACTGAGATCTAACAGACAACAAGAATAAGACTCACTGCCTGACACTGATATTGTCGGTACAACGCATAAACGCACTCAAAAGCTGTGGCTGTGTGCACATGTGTGCCAAGGGGTTAGCGTTCCCTCCTGTCTGTTGGCTAGAGGTCAATGATCTTTCTATCAAGTACTTAAAGGTCCAATGCAGCTCTTTTAATCTCGATATCTATCAAATCATTTCTGAGTTACAAGTACCTTACTGTGACCATTTTAAGTGGTGAGGTGAAAACGAGCTGGTATTGGGAGAGATGTTTTGGAACGCTTTCTAATTGGTCTATTAACTAATTTACCACCTGGTGATGTCACCAGGCAGGCCAAAACACCATCCCACCAAAAACACTGAAATTTCAGGTGGTATTTTCAAACGGCTCTTTCACAAAAAGGACATTATCATAATTTTACAATTTCACAGTATTATTCCAACCTCGTAGTGTGGAAATATACAAGTAACTGCTTAAATAAAGGCAACAGCAACATATAGTATGTAATACATACATACATACACTACCGTTCAAAAGTTTGTGGTCACTTAAAAATGTCCTTGTTTTTGAAAGAAAAGCTAATTTATTTGTCTGTTAAAATAACATCAAATTAATCAGAAATAGTATAGACATTGTTAATGTTGTAAATTATTATTGTAGCTGGAAATGTCAGTTGTGCACCGGGGCCTCCCACTCCTCTTTCTATTCTGGTTAGGGCCAGTTTGCGTTGTTCTGTGAAGGGAGTAGTACACAGCACTGTACGAGATCTTCAGTTTGTTGGCATTTTCTTGCATGGAATAGCCTTGATTTCTCAGAACAAGAATAGACTGAGTTTCAGAAGAAAGTGCTTTGATTCTGGCTGTTTTGAGCCTGTAATCGAACCCACAAATGCTGATGCTCCCGATACTCAACCAGGCAGTTTTATTGCTTCTTTAACCAGACCAACAGTTTCAGTTGTGCTAACATAATTGCAAAATGGTTTTCTAATGATCAATTAGCCTTTTTAAAATGGTAAACTTGGATTAGCTAACACAACGTGCCATTGGAACACAGGAGGGATGGTTGCTGATAATGGGCCTGTGTAGATAGTCCATAAAAAATGTAATTTCCAGCTACAATAGTCATTTACAACATTAACAATGTCTACCACTGTATTTCTGACCAATTTGTTATTTTAATTGGCAAAACCTGTGCATTCAGAAACGAGGACATTTCTAAGTGACTCCAAACTTTTGAAAGGTTGTGTGTGTGTGTGTGTGTGTGTGTATACAGTAGAATTCGGAAGTTTACATACACCTGAGCCAAATGCATTTAAACTCAGTTTTTCACAATTCCCGACATTCAATCCTAGTAAAATTTCCCTGTCTTAGTTCAGTTAGGATCACCACTTTTATTTTAAGAATGTGAAATGTCAGAATAATCGTAGAGAGAATTATTTATTTGAACTTGTATTTCTTTCATCACATTCCCAGTGGGTCAGAAGTTTACATACACTCAATTAGTATTAGGTAGCATTGCCTTTAAATTGCTTAACTTGGGTCAAATGTTTCGGTAGCCTTCCATAAGCTTCCCACAATAAGTTGGGTGAATTTTGGCCCATTCCTCCTGACAGAGCTGGTGTAACTGAGTCAGGTTTGTAGGCCTCCTTGCTCGCACACTTTTTTTCAGTTCTGCCCACAAATTTTCTCTGTGATTTGAAGTTGTGCTTTGTGATGGCCACTCCAATACCTTGACTTTGTTGTCCTTAAGCCATTTTGCCACAACTTTGGAAGTATGCTTGGGGTCATTGTCCATTTGGAAGACCCATTTGCGACCAAGCTTTAACTTTCTGACTGATTTATTTTTATTTATTTAACCTTTATTTAACCAGGAAGGGCCCATTTGAGATTGAAAATATATTTTTCAAGAGCATCCTGGCCAAGATAGGCAGCACCAAGTCATTACAAAAATTACAGACAAACAACATGAAAAACTACAAGTAATCTAGTAAAAACCATAGACTTCACAAGAGTATAACAAAATCAAAAACAGAAAATTAAAAACATTGACATGTCAATGAATCTGTCTCAAGATCATTCATCTGTGATTTAAAAACACCATTCGGGACAAGTTTCAAGAACTTTGAAAGTTTCTTCAAGTGCAGTCGCTAAAACCATCCTGCGCTATGATGAAACTGGCTTTCATGAGGACCACCACAGGAAAGAAAGACCCAGACTTACCACTGTTGCAGAAGATAATTTCATTAGTTACCAGCCTCAGATATCGGCAATTAACTGCACCTCAAATTGCACCTCAGAGTTCAAGTAACAGACACGTCTCAGCATCAACTGTTCAGAGGAGACTGAATCGTGAATCAGGCCTTCGTGGTTGAATTCCTGCAAAGAAACCACTACTAAAGGACACCAATAAAAAGACACTTGGGCAAAGAAACACAAGCAATGGATATTAGACCGGTGGAAATCAGTCTTTTGCTCTGAGTCCAAAGTTCAGATGTTTGCTTCCAACCACCGTGTCTTTGTGAGATGCAGAGTAGGTGAACGGATGATCTCTCCATGTGCTGTTCCCACTGTGAAGCATAGAGGAGGTGTGATGGTGTAGGGGTGCTTTGCTGGTGACACTCAGGGATTTATTTAGAATTCAAGGCACACTTAACTAACAGTATGGTTGCCACCGCATTCTGCAGCGATACGCCATCCCATCTGGTTTGTGCTTAGTGAGACTATCATCTGGTTTTGTTGATGGTGGTGGAAAATGCTGTCTCAGGAGCTGTTCCAGAATCTCCCATAAGTGTTGAATTGGGTTGAGGTCTGGTGACTGAGACGGCCATGCCATATAGTTTGTTTTCATTCTCATCAAACCATTCATTGACCACTTGTACCCTGTGGATGGTGGGTTATTGTCATCTTATGGGGCCATGGTAGTCAATGGGCTGACCAGTATTTTTATACATGACCCCCTACACATGATGGGATGTGCTTTTCTTAATTAGCTCAGGAACCACACCTGTGTGAATGCACCTGCTTTCAATATACTTTGTATCCCTCGTTTACCCTCATCCCTCACGTTTTTGACAGCACTGGGCCTTTAACGCATACAGACACATGCCGTTGTGTTATTCAGTGTTTTAATATCTTTCTGTTTCTGTCTGTAGAGGTACATGGTGTTTGAGGACAGTCAGGAGACGGAGAAGAAGGACCTTCAGAGTCGACTGGTCATGCTGGAGTCACAAACACGTCAAATGGAGCTCAAAACCAGGAACTACTCGGACCAGAGTGAGTCAATCATTATGGCTTCTAGGACTGGAGGGGTGAACCCTAATGGAAGGAATACTGAGAAAGACATTACAAGTGAAGGGCTCAGGATTGTGCGCATAACTTGGGGCTGGAAGACCAATATATTTACTGGGTTATACTGTATCTGCAGGCCATAGAAACAAACAACCCACACGATGCTGCCAAACACACCCTCACAAACCGTGGGAAGGTCATTACATAAGGAATAAACTCAAGAGGTGACAGTTTGGAGGTGTCTGTAAGTGCAGTCTAAGGGAGTCTTGAGTGGAGATTTTAATTTCATTTTTCAATCCTTGCATCACACCTCAAACTCAAGTTTATTCTGATCTGCTGAGTTGGTGTTTGACTGTGAACGATCAGGACTGATTGGGTTAAGTAGCTACTTTATGGGTGTCTGTCAGCTGACCCTGACTGAGTACACACACGCGTCACCTGACTTGATATTCACTCGTGCTCACAGCCAAGTCCACAGTTCTTGTTCTTTCCTATTCAGTTTTTCTCTCTTCCACTGTCACTACGTCTTCTTTTTTTTCCCACTTTCAGTTCTTTCCTACTTGAACAGTTTTCACTCTCGGTCTTCTCTCTCCTTAAACTAGATAGGGAGAGACAGAGCAGTAATTCTCTTGAGTCATTTTGATGTGAAATCCAGGCTAGCTCATAGTCAGCAGATGTGTGTAGACTGTAGCTGATGAACCGAACAGTTATAATAGACTGCAAGCCGTAAACATACAGTACTTCCACTTCCCTTTTACTATCCTTGTGGGGACCTTCAGAATCCTTTTTTCCCTAAGCTAAAAATAACCTTTGTCCTCATGAGGACCTGGGAAGGGTCCCCACGAGGGAGAATTGTCTAGCATAGTACCAATGAGGATAGTAATAAAAGGCCACCCTCGCACACCAGGTGGTTTCCTAAAGGGTTATTTCTGTCTGTACATTCTCTAGTTGGTTCCTCATTGTCTACTGATAGTCATTAGTCATGGTAACAAATAACTTGAAAATCACACAGCCATCTGAGGTAATTCCTAGGCATTCTCTAAACCACCTACGACGGTCTGCGTTAAAAGCCTGCCCTAACGAGTCTCTTTTCTGTTGTTGTGAATCAAATCCCTGCCGAATGTCTCATTCTACTAAAAGCCAACTCCAAAATTCCAATGACAACAGTCTGGTGTTAGCAAGGCTACCATAGAGATGTTTTGGAGGTAGCAGATTATATTAGATAACTGTGTTGGCAGTTAGTGACATTAACTCCTGATGCTGTGTTGGGAGGGTCATTGTCAATGAGCAGATGGTAGTCCTGCTTGGGTTAGTGTCTCAGTCTCACACACACTGCCTTTGTGAGAGGATATTGTTAGGCTGGGCAATCATCATCGCGTACACACACCGTTGTCAGGGTGTTTTCACTATAAACAGTCCATGCCAGCCAAGTTGCCAACAAAGTGGAATAAGTAACAGGGCTCAAGACCTATCCTTTACTCAAATAGAGTGGATTCTAAAGTCTGTTTCTAGTGTGTTTGGGTTTCTGCTTGTGCATTTTAATCTTAAAGTTTAAACATGGCTGGTGTGTGTGTGGGATGACTGGACAGAATAGCTTAGAATTCCTAATGTTTTCCATAGGATTATAGTTACTCTGACCCATAACCCAAAATATTTGAGTGTTTGAGCCAGCCAGTGTATTTTTTTAGTGTGCTAATGACACCTGGTGGTCATATGTTGCTACTACAACTGACAGCAGTTTAAAACCGTACTTGGTTCCTCATCTGAAGCCTCGGCCATGTTCAGTTCGAAAACGTTGAATGTTGTGGATAGAAATACCATGACGAGAGCTTTTCTTTTAATTTAACCTTTATTTTACCAGGAAGGGCTCATTTAAGATTTTAAACTTTTTTTTTTCTTTTTTTTAAAACTTTTTTTTAAGAGCGTCCTGGCCAAGATGGGCAGCACCATGTCGTTACACAATTTCAGACAGACAACATGAAAAACTACAAGTAATCTAGTAAAAACCATAGGATTCACAAGAGTATAACAAAATCATAAAACAGCAAATTAAAAACATTGACAGGTCAGGGAATCAGTCTCAAAATCCTTCATCGGTAATTTAAAAACACCAATTGGTACAAGTTCTTCCAGTTTACAAGTATTTTGTAAGGCGTTCCAAGCCGATGTCGCAGAGTACATAAAAGCTTTTTAACCAAATTCAGTTCGGACATTTGGAACAGTTAGCAGGATAAAGTCCTGCGAACGAAGAGAGTACCAACCACATTTCTGAACAATAAAAATGCCTAAATAAAATGGTAGTAAACCCCAAATGGCTTTGTAAAAATAAAAGTGTACCAGTCACTGAGCCTACGAGTGACTAGAGAAGGCCAGCCATCCCTGGTATATAAAAGTGCAGTGGTGCGTAAGGGTTTTGCAGTTTAAAATAAATCTCCATGCGCCATGGTAAAGGGTGTCAATTGATCTCCAACACTGAGCTGAAGCATTCATATTTAAAATATCCCCATAGTCTAGTAAAGCCATAAATGTAGCTCATACTAGCCTCATTCTGGCTTCAAAAGAAAAACGGGCATTATTCCTAAAATAAAATCGCAACTTCAGCTTTTTTTGTAAGTTGTTGAATATGCAATTTAAGAGAGGCCGTCATCAATTAAAATTCCAAGATTTTTATGAGGTTACAGTCTCAATCTCATTACCCTGACAGGTAGTAATAGGTGAAAGGTTCAGAGGTCTATTTCTTGCTTTAGAAAACACCCTTAGTTTAGTTTTGTCAGTGTTGAGGATAAGCTTTAATTGACAAGGTATGTTGAACAGAATAAAAAGCAGTTTGCAAGTTCTGGAAAGCTTTTGTGAGAGATGAGGTACAACAATAAATAACAGTATCATCAGCATAAAAGTGAAGTTGTGCATTTTGCACATTTTTGTCTACATTTTTTATATAAAGAGTGAATAAGAGGGGACCAAGTACAGAGCCCTGGGGTATACCATTACAGACAGACATGAGCCCATCAAATTGAGTGCTATCAGACAGATTGTTAGCAAACCATGCAACTGCATGCTCCGAAAGACCTACACTCGACAATCTCTGCTTCCAGTATAGCGAGATCAATAAAAAGTGAGACACAGTGCTGTTTTTTGTCAAGGGCTTCAGTGATATCATTTCAAACCTTCATGGCTGCTGTAATTGTGGTATGCTTCTTCCTGAAGCCCGATTAGTACATTTATAAAATCGAGTTAGTACATAACTTTTTTTTTTAGCTGTTCACTCAAGGGTTTCAAGTATTTTCACCAGGGGTGACAGCCTTGAGATGGTGGTAGGACAAATGCTGAATTCTAGATCTTTGGAATTTCATTACATTCCAGGGTTAGATTGAACAGATATGTAAGTGGTTCAGCTATGAAATCAGCTGCCAGATTTAAAAGGCATGGATCAAGAAAATCAGGACCTGCAGGCTTTCTCTGATCTAACAATTTCAGGGCTTTATGTACCACCTGCACTGAGAATGGCAAAAAGCTAAACGTTTGACCAGCTCTCACTGCTTCATCCACACAGGGTTGTACAGAGAGAGAGGACACTGAATCAAACAGCCTACCAGATGATACAAAGTGCTCATTGAAACAATTCAGTATTTCAGTTTTGTCATATATCAACAAAGTCCTTCAGTACAAATGACGGTAATTCATTAACATTATTGTTTCCAGGCATAAACTTAATATCCTTCTAAAACTTTCTAGGGTCATTTAGGTTCAGTCGTAACAGAAATAAAATATTCAGACTTGGCCTTCCTGAGAAGAAAAGAACACTTGTTTCGTAACTGCCTAAAAATAAGCCAATCAGCATCAGAACATGATTTCCTTGCTTTAGCCCACGCTAGATTACGGTCGTGAATAATACAAGACAGCTCAGAAGAAAACCATGGATTATCCCGCCCTTTAACTCTGAACCTGCGGAATGGGGCATGTTTGTTTACTATTTGGAAAAAAACATAATGAATGAATTTCCAGGCAGTTTCCACATCAGGAATAAGCTCAATCTAGCTCCAGTCAAAATAAAACAAATGATGAGAGAGCCTACTCTTCAAATTTCTCTTACGAGTAAAGCGTGGGTTTGTCTCAGTATTTCTAACAGCAACAACAGCACAATGGTCACTTAAATATTCTGCGGTGGGTTTTTTTTTGTCAATATCAAATCAATCAGTCGGTTCCTCTGGACATTTTGAGATTTGGGCGAGTGGGTTAGTTAATCAACTGGGTAAGATTCATAGAATTACAAAACATTTTTAAATCATTAGACACCGGCTTTAACCAACACCAGTTGAGATCACCAACCAAGATAATTTCACTGTAAAGAAGTTTAGATGTAAGGTGCATCAGAGAAGACGATGCATCACCAAGAGCAGAGGGGGGTCTATAACAGACAATCACAGTTATAGAGAGACCCTTTGAAACCTCAATATTCAAAGCAAGAAATTTCAACTGTTAAAAATAGAGCTGACGTGATTCCTTATCCCAAATACCAAAGAGGTATATCTGTTCTACATCATACATTCCTATCTGAACGTTGGCCAATGTTGTGTCCTGCTAAACATGGCCCTGGTTTGGGACAGATATTACTGATTGGCATCCAGTAATTGGACCGCGCTCCCACCCATCCAGGACATCTATTCGAAACGGTGCCTGAGGAAGGAACGCAGCATCAAGGACCCCACACACCCCAGCCATGAGCTGTTCTCTCCCTTACTGTCGGGCAGACATGATCAGAGCATGAGGTCTGATACCAACAGGCTCCGAGACCATTTCTATCTACAAGCCATCAGACTGCTGAACAGTTGAAATGGACTGATCACCTGCTCTGGTTCTTCGCACCTTAGAACACACACACACACACACACACATATACATTCATGCTACACACACCACAACTGCTGCTGCCAGACTCTTATTATACTGCTCAGTTTATACACTGCCTCCCTTCCCCAATACACTTGTAAATAAATATTGGACAATAAATTGTGCCATCCTGTGTTAGTTATGCTAAAAAGGTATATTCTACTGAGCTATTTGCTTTGTTCGTATTCTTTATTGTTATTGCTTTGTCAAAGGAACCTGCAAGTAAGCATTTCGTTGTACGATGTATCCCGTACATATGACTAATAGAACTTGAAACCTGGTCACTGACAGATATGACTAATGTTCCCAGATTGCATTCAATGATTACTTCAGGATTTTGGCAATGAAGCCCTTTATCTACTTCCCCAGAGTCAGATGATTTGGAATTTTAAGACTCTTGAAGTATAAAAAAATATATATATATTTGGCCTTACTGCTATTAGCCCATACAAACACATTGAATAACAGATTCACTACATGGAACAACAGATCCTGAAAATCTGTTTGTTCTGAAGATTCTATCCTATATTTGAGATGCTCATGTAAAAAAAAAACTTGTATTAAACACCTTATTTTTGTCACTAAACAGTCTCCATATACAGTGGGGAGAACACGTATTTGATACTGTCGATTTTGCAGGTTTTCCTACTTAAAAAGCATGTAGAGGTCTGTAATTTTTTTTATCATAGGTACACTTCAACTGTGAGAGACAGAATCTAAAACAAAAATCCAGAAAATCATTGTATCATTTTTAAGTAATTCATTTGCATTTTATTGCATGACATAAGTATTTGATCACCTACCAACCAGTAAGAATTCCGGCTCTCACAGACCTGTTAGTTTTTCTTTAAGAAGCCCCCTGTTCTCCACTTATTACCTGTATTAACTGAACCTGTTTGAACTCTTTACCTGTATAAAAGACACCTGTCCACACACTCAATCAAACAGACTCCAACCTCTCCACAATGGCCAAGACCAGAGAGCTGTGTAAGGACATCAGGGATGAAATTGTAGACCTGCACAAGGCTGGGATGGGCTACAGGACAATAGGCAAGCAGCTTGGTGAGATGGCAACAACTGTTGGCGAAATTATTAGAAAATGGAAGAAGTTCAAGATGACGGTCAACCACCCTCGGTCTGGGGCTCCATGCAAGATCTCACCTCGTGGGGCATCAATGATCATGAGGAAGGTGCGGGATCAGCCCAGAACTACACGTCAGGACCTGGTCAATGACTTGAAGAGAGCTTGAACTACAGTCTCAAAGAAAACCATTAGTAACACACTACGCCGTCATGGATTAAAATCCTGCAGCGTAAGCAAGGTCCCCCTGCTCAAGCCAGCGCATGGCCAGGCCCGTCTGAAGTTTGCTAATGACTATCTGGATGATCCAGTGGAGGAATGGGTGAAGATCATGTGGTCTGATGAGACAAAAATAGAGCTTTTTGGTCTAAACTCCACTCGCTGTGTTTGGAGGAGGAAGAAGGATAAGTACAGCCCCAAGAACACTATCCCAACCGTGAAGCATGGAGGTGGAAACATCATTCTTTGGGGATGCTTTTCTGCAAAGGGGACAGGACGACTGCACCGTATTGAGGGGAGGATGGATGGGGCCATGTATCGCGAGATCTTGGCCAACAATCTCCTTCCCTCAGTAAGAGCATTGACGATGGGTCGTGGCTGCGTCTTCCAGCATGACAACCCGAAACACACAGGCAGGGCAACTAAGGAGTGGCTCCGTAAGAAGCATCTCAAGGTCCTGGAGTGGCCTAGCCAGTCTCTAGACCTGAACCCAATTGAAAATCTTTGGAGGGAGCTGAACATCCATATTGCCCAGCGACAGCCTCAAAACCTGAAGGATCTGGAGAAGGTCTGTAATGGAGGAGTGGGCCAAAATCCCTGCTGCAGTGTGTGCAAACCTGGTCAAGAACTACAGAAAACGTATGATCTCTGTAATTGCAAACAAAGGTTTCTGTAGCAAATATTAAGTTATGTTTTTCTGATGTATCAAATAATTGTGACGCAATAAAATGCAAATTAATCACAGAAAAATCATACAATGTGATTTTCTGGATTTTTGTTTTCGATTCCGTCTCACAGTTGAAGTGTACATATGATAAAAATTACAGACCTCTACATGGTTTGTAAGTAGGAAACACTGCCGATTTGGCAGGTTGTCAAATACTTGTTCTCCCCACTGTACATGCTTCCGTGAAACAAATTGACTGGGGACCTTCAGACGAGTCTTGTGAGGCCTGTGAGCATTCCTAGAGCAAAACAACCAACATGTTTGTGAGTCTCACCTTTACACAGAAGGCTACAGACAGAAGTCTGTGGGAGTCGGAGAACACCTGCGTGTTCGTGAGGCTCATCTGTCCAGAGTGGTCATCATCGTTTGTAGGCCAAGCCGTTCAGACGCTGAAGACTATTTTGTGAGAAGACTTGATTTTCGGGATGTGTCATGGTCTGACAAACCCAGCTCTAGCTTTGTTACCTTTCACCTCAGAAGTGTTGCATAGGCGGATGCGGTGGATTGAGATGCATCCAATTGAAAAAATAGAATAAAAACATCTCTCTTAAACTGACAGATTTCTAAAAATGATGCTAATTAGATTTACGCTGGGGCACGGACATCGACCATAGGGGGTTTTAACTGCTTGGCTACCTGCCTCCACTTTCTGAAGGCACTGTATGTATGAAAAGTATTTGTTCAAATCGTGGTCAAAAAGTGGTTGAAATCAAATGGAATGACTAGGGTTGCAAAGGGAGGGTATATTACTGGAAATTTTACCAGGAAACTACCCAAATTTGGGTACTTCAGATTATCACAGGTGTCTGCAATTCTCTGGCCCTCTGTGGCCTAACCACATTGAAAAAATATCTGAAAACATTAAATAAGTATTAAACATTTGAATGACAAAGCTGTAAAACATCCTATAAACCTAGTGAATACCAATTGGTGTTTTAATGAGGGTTTTCAGCATGAAATATAAAATTTCCCCGAACAAAATTACAATTTATTTTACTATGTCTATGTATTTGTTGTCAATGTTTTGGCATCAAACAGGTGGCAGTTGTGGAAACAAAATTCAATAGTTGGATGAGTTGAGGTGATTGAAAATAATGCCATTGTTGATTTGATGCTTTTCTTTCGTTAATTAGACTATATGGTTCAAGAGAAAATTGCCTATCTTCTAGAAATTCGTGGACATAGAGAGAAAAAATAAAATGCATTTTTTAAAAAAGTTATTCAAAGTATAAATTACCTAAATTACAATAGATTGCCATAGATTTTCTGTTTATTACCCAAATTATTGAAGGTTCCTGTAACTTCCGCAAATTACCGGTTGCTTTGCAACCCTTGGAATGACCCTATAAGTTGTTTTAGGGCTCTTTTCCCTCATTAACCATGTAGTTCTGTTTGACTGAGATCACACATCGACCTGTTTTCTCTCTCAGTTGGCAGATTGGAGGAACGAGAAGCCGAGCTGAAGAAAGAGTACAATGCCCTCCACCAGAGACACACAGAGGTATGGGGGGGGAAAGAGAGTTTTGTGTATTTAAGTGCGTGTTGGGACTGTTCCTTTTGTAGGTCTACTGGGCAAACTATACTGAACAAAAATATAAATGCAACATGTAAAGTGTTGGTTTCATGAGCTGAAACAAAAATCCCAGAAATGTTCCATAAGCACAAAAAGCTTATTTTTTTTAAATCAAATTTTGGGCACAAATTTGTTTACAATCCTGTTAGTGATCATTTCTCCTTTGCAAAGATAATCCATCCTCCTGACAGGTGTGGCATATCAAGAAGCTGATTAAACGGCATGAACATTACACAGGTGTAACTTGTGCTGGGGACAATAAAAGGCCACTCTAAAGTGTGCTGTGTTGTCACACAACACCACAGATGTTTTGAGGGAGAGTGCAATTGGCATGCTAACTGCATCAATGTCCACCACAGCTGTTGACAGACAATTTAATGTTAATTATTCTATCATAAGCCGCCTCCAACGTTGTTTTAGAGAATTTGACAGTAGGTCCAACTGCCCTCACAACCGCAGACCACGTGTATCCACGCCAGCCCAGGACCTCCACATCCAGCTTCTGCACCTGTGCCCCTGCCCAGACATGTGAAATCCATAGATTAGGCCCTAATGAATTTATTTCAATTGACTGATTTCCTTAAATGCACTGTAACTCAGTAAAATTGTTTCATGTTTCATTTATATTTTTGTTCAGTAGAAATCATGTGAAACTCCGGGCTTCATGATTGGTGCAGCGTTTTAAGGCACTGCGTCGCAGTTCTTGAGGCATCACTACAGACCCGGGCGGACTCCTTGTGGCTGACTTCGATCGTTAGTTGAACTGTTTCCTCCAATACATTGGTGCAGCTGGCTTCTGGGTTAAGCGGGCGGGTGTTAAGAAGCGTGGTTTGTCTAGTCATGTTTTAGAGGAATTTTGACTCAACCTTTGCCTTCCGAGCCCGTAGGGGAATTGCAGCGATGAGACAAGATCTCAATTGGATATCACAAAATTGGAGGTAAAAAAAAAGGCAAGTGAAACTCTAGTATTGGTAAGTGTCTGTCAAACATAATGATGCTGTTGGAGTCATGTGCTGCCACACGTTGGTGGGTGAACATGGATTTGAAGACACACACGCGCCTGGATGGCAGGTTGCCTGGGCAGCAGGTAGCCTAGCGGTTAAGAAGGTTGGGTCTACTAAATGGCTAAAATGTATGTATAATATGGTTTAGACATGGGTCGGCAGACTAGTGGATCCCATTGATGTTTGACCGACAGCGAACCAAGACAAGATGCTATTTCCAGCTTACATTCAGGGAATTCACTCTACAACAGAGGACGGGTGGAGGGGGGGATGCGGATGGTGAGGGATGGAGAATGCAAGACGCAGGAGAGCGGGAAGGAGAAAGAGTGAGTTAGAATTGGGTCAGTTTAAGGAGATTGGAGCAATTTTCCCAGTATTAAGTATGTTGTCAAGTAGCCTCAACTCAGTCTGCCTAAAGTCTGTTCTCTAATCTATTACTAACACATTGGCCCAGACACCAACACAAACAAGCCTGCGAAGAGACCATGACGTTTTAAATATGGACGGAAACGTGATTTTAGAAGCTCACAGAAACGCATGGGGACAGCTGAATACCCCACATACCGGGAGGCTGTCTGTTCCAGCTGTACATCCACACAAAAAAACTCATCTAAGAAACAACAGGCATTATGGCCATGTTCAAATAAGCATTTGAATAGGACCACTCCCTGTCCACGCTAACCCATCCCGGATCTCCCTATGTGGTATGTCCCATGCAGATGATCCACAGCTACATGGAGCACTTGGAACGTGCCAAACACCAGCAGCACGCGGCGGTGCAGGAGGCGCCTACAGACACAAGCACAAGCAGATCACGGTAAGGTCATACAACTATTCAAGTCCCATACGGAGATCACTGTGTGGACAGTATCTGAAGTTGTACACGAACACTCTCATATAACAGTGCTTCCTTAATGGTGTATTAATAGTGGCTCATGGCCAGTTCATCCTGGGTACTGTGTAGGTGTCATTGGCTTAGTTGGCTCCTCACCCTGGTTCAGTGTGTTTGTGAGAGAGTACGTTGATGTAAAGTGCTTCATCACTGCAGGCGCCACTCCTGCGCTCTCTGCTCTCCATGGGCACGATTTCCTTTTAGGTCAGAACCTGACAGAAGATGAGAGATGTGAGGTAGGCATGAGGGGCTGGGCAGAAGGAAGGGAAAGGGGGGAGGAGGGGATGGGAGGAGAGGAGGCAAAAGGGATGGAAAAAAGAGGGGACGGTGGTAGGAGGGGGGGATATGTGTGTGGGGGGGAGGAGGATTAAGAGGAGATTAGGATAGATATTGAGTGGGATTATGCCATGGAATCGGCTGTATATAAATCAGAGGTTTGGCAGTGGTCAGCTGCAGTAATCCCACAGTGTGATGGAGATGAGTGATTCAGAGCTGTTGTGTTTTAGTCAGCTGATCAGATTAGTGAAACAGCAGTACAAAGAGGTCATGGTCTCCTACTGGGTAAACCTTCATTTTGAACAGTCCAGAGACTGGTGTTAGTTTGACTAGTACATCAGATCAAAGCAGTTTGTGTAGCTTTTTAGATTTAAACAGCATTTGTGTTTGTGTTCACAAGGAACTCATTTGTGATTTCTGTGGTTTTCCTAACAGAAGTGTGGTACATTTATTAGCGTGTGTGTGTGTGTGTGTGTGTGTGTCAGCAGCCCTCTTCAGTCTCTCAGTAGCAGCAGACGCTGTCAGTTCCCACAGGGTTTTCCTCCTCCCTGTCTCTCCATGGCTCAGCCAATCAGCATCGAGCTGAGGGGAGGGGAGATGTTACCAGCTCTGATGCTGCCTCAGCATCTGAGAGGGGGAGGGGAGAGAAAGGGAGGGTGAGAGTGACGGCGACAATTCTCGACTGCTCAGCGACATCGGTGTCGCAGTTTAGGAAAGAAAGAGCATCGTCTGCCAGAAAGAGGATACAATACATCAAGAAAAGTGAGGCGAGGAGTGTCCACCCTCTGTCTTTCTCTCTCTGGATGATGTCATAGCAGTGTTGAACTGAAGCCGGCATCTCTCTACAGTAGCAGCTGCTGCTCTGTCTCTCTGCCTCCGCTGCTCCTGCTCATGGGATTACTGCTGCTGTTGTTTCTGTGGCCGTCGCTCGTTGGCCCGCTGGTCTGAACACACACCGCGCCACACACTCTACTCTCCAGCCCGAGTTCCAGATCTCCTGTACCTGAGCATTCTTCTCTTCAACACACGGCAACAGAGTGTGTATGTGAGGAGTACTTTGTCGACAGAGGGAGAAGGAGTATGCTCTAGTTTGCGTCGTCATCCAAGCGACAGTTTGTAAAAGCCCCAGAGGCGTGTGTTTTAGCCCCCTGGCGGTCGGCCCCTTCCCCTGGTCCCAGCAGTGAGAGGCGCTGGGCCATGTTCAGGGGGGGGTCATGAGCCCGAGGTGTATGCTGCTGTTTGTCTTTGGCTTCGTTGGGGGGGCCGTTGTTATTAACTCTGCCGTGCTGGTCTCTCTGTCTGTCCTGCTGCTGGTGCACTACTCTGTCTCCACTGGCCTCCCTGCCCTGCCCACCCTGCCACGACCCAGCAGGTAGTGTGTGTGTGTGTGTGTGTGAATGAAACAGCCTACTGTAAGTCACCCTCACTCCTGCAGGTAACTCTCTGTGAAAGGGATGGGTGTGTTTGTTTACCTCCTTTCTCTCTTCTACATGTCCTCTTCTCCAGTCTTTTCTCTCTCTCTTCTCCTACATCTCTCATTTCCTCCTTTCTTCACTCTTTCCAATCTCCTCTTCAATCACTTGTTATTTTATATGGTTGCTTACCCCTCCGATTGACTCAGTCTCATCCCTCTTCCCCTTGCTTGTTTACTCGCTGTGGGCTAAAGCCCAGTTGCCATGCTTTTAACATATGGTTGCTGTGTTGGAGACAAATAGCCAGGCAGTATGTTTCTGCAGGCTGAAAGTAGGTCAGGAGAAAGCGCCTTCTCAGCCAGTAAATCACAGCAATACTCATATCCATGATAACATTTTACTTGCTTTCATTTATCCTTTACAGTGCCTTGCGAAAGTATTCGGCCCCCTTGAACTTTGCGACCTTTTGCCACATTTCAGGCTTCAAACATAAAGATATAAAACTGTATTTTTTGTGAAGAATCAACAACAAGTGGGACACAATCATGAAGTGGAACGACATTTATTGGATATTTCAAACTTTTTTAACAAATCAAAAACTGAAAAATTGGGCGTGCAAAATTATTCAGCCCCTTTACTTTCAGTGCAGCAAACTCTCTCCAGAAGTTCAGTGAGGATCTCTGAATGATCCAATGTTGACCTAAATGACTAATGATGATAAATACAATCCACCTGTGTGTAATCAAGTCTCCGTATAAATGCACCTGCACTGTGATAGTCTCAGAGGTCCGTTAAAAGCGCAGAGAGCATCATGAAGAACAAGGAACACACCAGGCAGGTCCGAGATACTGTTGTGAAGAAGTTTAAAGCCGGATTTGGATACAAAAAAATTTCCCAAGCTTTAAACATCCCAAGTAGCACTGTGCAAGCGATAATATTGAAATGGAAGGAGTATCAGACCACTGCAAATCTACCAAGACCTGGCCGTCCCTTTAAACTTTCAGCTCATACAAGGAGAAGACTGATCAGAGATGCAGCCAAGAGGCCCATGATCACTCTGGATGAACTGCAGAGATCTACAGCTGAGGTGGGAGACTCTGTCCATAGGACAACAATCAGTCGTATATTGCACAAATCTGGCCTTTATGGAAGAGTGGCAAGAAGAAAGCCATTTCTTAAAGATATCCATAAAAAGTGCTGTTTAAAGTTTGCCACAAGCCACCTGGGAGACACACCAAACATGTGGAAGAAGGTGCTCTGGTCAGATGAAACCAAAATTGAACTTTTTGGCAACAATGCAAAACGTTATGTTTGGCGTAAAAGCAACACAGCTCATCACCCTGAACACACCATACCCACTGTCAAACATGGTGGTGGCAGCATCATGGTCTGGGCCTGTTTTTCTTCAGCAGGGACAGGGAAGATGGTTAAAATTGATGGGAAGATGGATGGAGCCAAATACAGGACCATTCTGGAAGAACCTGATGGAGTCTGCAAAAGACCAAGACTGGGATGGAGATTTGTCTTCCAACAAGACAATGATCCAAAACATAAAGCAAAATCTACAATGGAATGGTTCAAAAATAAACATATCCAGGTGTTAGAATGGCCAAGTCAAAGTCCAGACCTGAATCCAATCGAGAATCTGTGGAAAGAACTGAAAACTGCTGTTCACAAATGCTCTCCATCCAACCTCACTGAGCTCGAGCTGTTTTGCAAGGAGGAATGGGAAAAAATTTCAGTCTCTCGATGTGCAAAACTGATAGACATACCCCAAGCGACTTACAGCTGTAATCGCAGCAAAAGGTGGCGCTACAAAGTATTAACTTAAGGGGGATGAATAATTTTGCACGCCCAATTTTTCAGTTTTTGATTTGTTAAAAAAGTTTGAAATATCCAATAAATGTCGTTCCACTTCATGATTGTGTCCCACTTGTTGTTGATTCTTCACAAAAAAATACAGTTTTATATCTTTATGTTTGAAGCCTGAAATGTGGCAAAAGGTCGCAAAGTTCAAGGGGGCGGAATACTTTCGCAAGGCACTGTATTTATGCAGTTGTTCCTATTGAGGGGAAAACATGTCCTATACCAGAGTTATT
The DNA here is from genome assembly GCF_036934945.1 of Oncorhynchus masou masou. Classification (NCBI taxonomy): domain Eukaryota; kingdom Metazoa; phylum Chordata; class Actinopteri; order Salmoniformes; family Salmonidae; genus Oncorhynchus; species Oncorhynchus masou. The sequence goes on from NC_088242.1 coordinate 27,681,697, forward strand.
TCTGAGTTATTTCAGAGTTTTTCTATTTCTGGTTATTTTGGATATTTCTGTGAGTTGAAAAATGTTGTTACCATCCAATTTATGTCAAAATGGCAGGCATTGATGGTGCCCAAAGTTTGACCTCTGAGGCCTCTCCCTGTCACTCTCTCTCTCTGTCCCTCTTTTGCAGTCTGTGCTCTCTCTCTCTCGCTCTGTTGCTCTCGCTCGCACTGTTGCTCTCGCTCGCACTGTTGCTCTCGCTCGCACTGTTGCTCTCGCTCGCACTGTTGCTCTCGCTCGCACTGTTGCTCTCGCTCGCACTGTTGCTCTCGCTCGCACTGTTGCTCTCGCTCGCTCTGTTGCTCTCGCTCGCTCTGTTGCTCTCGCTCGCTCTGTTGCTCTCGCTCGCTCTGTTGCTCTCGCTCGCTCTGTTGCTCTCGCTCGCTCTGTTGCTCTCGCTCGCTCTGTCGCTCTCGCTCGCTCTGTCGCTCTCGCTCGCTCTGTCGCGCTCGCTCTGTCTGTCGCTCGCTTGGTCTCTGTCGCTCCCTCGGTCTGTCCCGCGCTCTCGCTCGCTGTCCCGCGCTCTCTGCCGCGCTCTCGCTCTCGCTCTGTCTCTGTCTCGCGGTCCCACACTCGCGCGCTCTCTGTCCCGCGCCCTGTGCCTTGCTCTGTCCCGCGCCTTGTGCCGTGCCGTGTTCCGCACTCTGTGCCGTACCCTCGCTCTCTGTCCCGCACGCTCTCTGTCCCGCGCGCTCCCGCGCTCTCTGTCCCGCGCTCTCTGTCTGTCCCTCAATTTCAATTCAAGTGGCTTTATTGGCATGGGGCACATATGTTAACATTGCCAAAGCAAGTGAAGTAGATGATAAACAAAAGTGAAATAAACAAAAATGTTAGTCTCTCTTTCTCTCAATTCAATTTAAGGGGCTTTATGGGCATGGGAAACGCTCTCTGATTCTCTCTCTTTAGGAATCAGCCTGTAGTGGTGTGTATTGTCTATGGACTGCTACCATTCCATACAGCCTGCTCTTTTCAACATGGAAGCCTTTGTTTCTGCCTACTGTACCTTTTTGATAGCTCCTCATTGATGTGGGTGGGTTGATATTGTGCTCCACTTCCATTGATGTTCAGAGGCTGATAATGTTTGATGCTTAAAGCAAGGGAATATTTGTTCACTTCAGAGATCTATAGGGTCTATGGAACATGTGACAATGAAAATCCTTGAAAGTGTGTGATGTATTGGGTCATCAGAGAACTGTGGGTGCTGAGAGAGAGCATGGAAGTGTGGAAGCTAGCAGGTGAGTGTGTACGCTGTGCATGAAGGATTAGTTTTGTCATTGGAGGGGAGCTAGAGAAAGGGCGCAATGTGGAAAAGACGAACCACCACTGTGGGAATCTAACAGCTCTTCAGTCACTGGCCTGTTATAGAGACGCAGAGGTTACTGAGAGACCGATGAATCAGTGATGTCACCCCTCGTACTAAAGCACCCAATAGAAACCGCTGTAGTGCCTCCTTGCAAAGTCTCAAATGATTAATGTCTTGTTTTTCTTCATGATGTTCGCTAGCTTTCATGCTTGCAGCAGGAGTATTGACTTGCGTTTTTAATCACAACACACTGACCAGCCTCTGTAAGGCTTATAAATCAGCTCAGTGACTCCATTATGAAATCCTTTATTACAGGGCACACCTCACAGTCTTACACTATCCAACACTGTCACACATTTCTCTGTGGATTTCACCTCACCCTCCTCTTATCTCTCTGAATCCAGGAAGGAGCGTCCCATCTCAATGGGGTTATTCCCATTACCAGGATATGATTTGACCAGTGACTCGCAGAGGGAAGCTGTTGAAACACCGTCTGAAGCCTGGAGATGTAAGGACCTGAGCCACCCTCGCTCCAACACCAGCCTCAAGGTATCAATATACTCCTCACCTGCCAGTCACTTTAAACTGATGCAGAAGTTATTCTAACATTCGCTGTCTGTTTTGGACATACTTTTCAGGAATTCACTGTGTGAGTACAAAGTGAACTCGGTGGTTTGAATCTGGAGCCCACCCCCCTCCATGCCTCCTCTTAGCTTTTCCCAGGAATCTGAAGGGTGACATAAGATGTGTAATTTGGCCCAAACTAGATAGTTTGTGTGGAAACAGACACTTTCAACCGTTCACTCTGCCAGAGGACGGGAAGGCTTGTTGAAAAGGAAGTTTGATACAGTGTGTACCAAAGCACGATTGAGAGGTAAACTTGGATCAGTGTGGCCGGAATGCCTAAGAAGGCATCGAGGTAGGGTAGGGGGGCTGTGTGTAAGTCTGAGGGCCCATGGAAGTGGTACCATTCGGGGCCGGGAGGAGGGGAACTGAGGAGAGAACAGAGGAACAGGACAGAGTGTCTGAGCAGACCAAAGGGACGCTTTCTGCTGGGGCCACACGAGAACCTCACCATGGTTGCCGCGAGCGAGGTTCCGTCATGAATATTAATAAGTGATCGGCTGATTAAGTATTCATTTTGTTGTGATATTTTACTTGTCGTGGCCAGATAGAAATGATTCAGATACCAGGAAGAGGGGGGTTCATGTCAGAAGTTACAAGACAACATTTGGCATAAGATACGAGACCAGTAGAAGAAACTCAACTGCCGATGTTTCAGCTCAGCCCTGGCTGCTACTAAATAATATTTTTACTTAATCCTCCTCTCTATCAAACCTCTTTTCTTTCTCTGTCCCTTATCCCACTAAACAATCCCTTTCTCACTTACACGGTGGATCTCTTAAGCTGACTTTTAAGCACACACACTGCCACACACACTGCCACACACACTGCCACAGTTCAGACTCACAGGGGCCCCTTTGTTACAGCCTCTGACTCGACATTTCCCAAAGATTTATAGTTTTCGGTTACAGTCCCCCCTCCCACTTTCTCTCTCTTTCTCTCTCACCCCCGCCAATTATATCTCCCTCTATCTCAGGTTTGTATACAGACACACACTGTGTCAGCAGAGCTTAGAGTTTTTTGTCATGGAAAAGCATCAGCTTTATCAGTCTGATGGACAGAAGAGAAGCTAGGCTCTGATAGGCTGACAGGTGATACTATGGCAACGGCAGAGAGGATGACGCCAGCGAGGGGAAAGCGGGGGGAGTCCACCCAAGGGTAGAGGAAAAAGTAGAAGGGAAAAGAGAGGTGGGTAGAGTGAAGGACAGAACATGAGAAACTCTGGTGAAGTGGATGTCAGCCAGTGTTTTGTCAATGGTCTTTTCTGAGGCTATTCTTAAAAGCCATATAAAGTATGTAATGCAATCAGTTGAATGGTTGACTGCAGTAGAAAGCCTGGGTAGACAACCTCTGGAAGTGGCTGCTCATCAGAACATCTAACCTGTTTGTCACCTTCAGTCCAACACGTCGGACTCCACCAGCCCTTTCACTTGATCCACTGTCTTTATACTTAATTCATGATTTGCAATAATCTTTTTCAACATAAATCTACTGCTCCCCCCCTCCCCCTTTCCAGTTGTGATCACTGCTCTAAAACGGGCCTTCACTGTAATTTTTCTCTAAACCAGTTGGGGGCACCAGACTCCCAGAGCAGAGGACAGAGGCTTTCGGCCAATCAGCAGGCTGAACAGAACCAGGTCCAAACTACCGCCTGTAGTTGTTGTGTTGTTGACCATTTAGTCTCCATAAAAGCTTCCTCGAGCCTTTGTGCCGCCATTAAAACACAGTTCACTGCCAGCTGTATGCCACCCACGCTGCTTACTCACCTGGACGTCAATGGAGTGACTGTGGGGCTGAATCTTAAATGATCCCTATTCCCTATGTAAGTGCATTACTTTCGGCCATGTGGGGCTCTGACCTAAAGTAGTGCACTATATAGGGAGTAGGGTTCCATTTCAGATGCAACCCTGACTTTCAGGGTTAGTCGGCTTGCTAGGATTACTAATGCATAGAGCGTTCTCTCGACTTCAACCTAATCAACTAGCCTTAGCTGTAGAATTGACTAAAATTGATTTGTTGTGTTCTAACAACTTTGTTGTGAATTGAGGTGGTTTTCACTTTGCCTTTTGTTTCAGTGGAAGATGTTTCATTTACTGCGTTTGGGGGGGGACTTTGTTTTTGTTTTGTGCACTTTATACCATTGCCTTGTGAATGTTTGATTATTCAGGGATGATTTTGACTGGGTATTAATGGTTGTGTTGGATTGGCTAACCTTTTTTCAAACATCCTTATTTATTTTTGAGGGAAAGAAGCGAAGACTGTAGGAAATATGGCCCTTGTGTCCTTGACCATCTGTCAGGATCTCATTTATATTCCTCTTCCTCTTCTTTCTCTTCTGTAGGATGAGATGTCTAATGCGAACCGTGGAGGCTCCAAGTCCAACATGCCCATGTCTCCTAAAGGGGGCTCCAAGTCGGGGACCTCATTTGGGGCTCCTGCTCAAGGAGGTTCCAAAATGTCCTCACAACAAGGTGGCTCTAAATTAGGCACCCCCATGTCATCTCAAGGAGGGGACTCAAAGTCGCTTACCCCATTGTCCACGCAAAACGGTGGCTCTAATTTGGTCATTCCACTGTCTTCTCAAGGGGGCGGGTCTATTTCGGCCAGTCCCATGTCTACTTCTGAGTCTGATGTTGCCATGGCATCGGTGAGCACGCCACTCCAGGAAGAGTTTGAGAAAGTGGGCAAGGGTCTGAACAGGAACCTGGACAGGAGCAACAGAAAGCCAGAGAACATCAGCAGTAAGAACACCACAGTACCAGAGGGTCAGGAGGGTCCAGAAAGACAGAACTTAGAACTGAGAGGAGGGTCAGGACCTCGCACAGGTCAGTACTGCAGCTCCAGGGCATAAACTGTGATAACATGGGGATTGGCTATGTTGGGGACTTGGATTTGTTGTATTGTAAAACCTACCAAAAATGTGTTTGGCATCACATTGGCCTCACTAATGTATTCACCATGTCAAATGTGCTGTATGTCCCACAAGAACAGTAATCTAACATGTTGTTCTCTTTCCTCTCCACACGCAGCAGATGATAACAGTGAGTCGTTGGAGGTGCAGGCCATCATAGAGTCCACTCCTGAACTGGACATGGACCTTAGTGGCTACAGAGACGCCAGGTAGGGTCAACTGGAAGCAGCATTTCTATCTCGATCTCTGCATCTCTATCCTGAACACTCAATCTCCATTTATGTGTCAAACTGTACAGAAAATCCCTTCAAGCTTGGTCCTTTTGAGCCGGATATATAAAACAAATCTATACAAATTGTATTTTATGATGGAATGTATTGTAGCTGTGTTCACTCAGATGACCTGTCTCCCTCCCTCCATCCATCTCCCCCCATCCCTTTCTCCCTCCTCACATCCCTCTCCAGTACTCCTACGAAAGGAGTAGGAATAGAAAACATGGCGTTCGACAGGAATACTGAGTCTCTGTTTGCGGAGCTGTCCTCTGCAGGACCCGACATGGAAATAGATATAGCAGACATGGACGAGGGGGCTGACCTGCTGGGTAAGACATTCCCACCCTCCCTCTAGTTCTCCCCTTTTAGCTCCCAAACTCCCAAATTATGTCTAAAATATACAGTGGGATCTCCCTCTTGGTGAGGTTGTAGGTTGTGTTCTTTAGGCTGCGTAAAAGACCTGTTGGAGTCCCCGTAGAGTCATGTGCTGTTAGGTGATCCTCAAGATGATCTGTTTTTGTTTCCCACCTCACATTGCCAGCATGGGTCTCAGACCTTAACTTCCTGGGTAAGACTGAAGGAGTGTATGTATCATGCGGTTTATATCATTCCATTTTAGACAGGAGGAATTTCCATTTCTTCTTTCCCTTTTCATCCCTCCTTTCTCCTCCTAAGGTATGGGCCGTGAAGTGGAGCATCTCATCCACGAGAACACTCAGCTGCTGGAGACCAAGTAAGTTGTTTTCAAATCACCGGCGTCCATGCTCCCGAAATCAACGAAACATGAATTTATCAAGCGCAACAATGTTCCATGTTGTGCAGTAGACAGCACACTACTGCCACCTGTTGTTCACAGAGGGATTTAGCTTCCATTAGAGAGAGTTCACCCAGATCCCAGAGGAAGTATGTGTAGGGCCGAATGATCATGCCGTCCAATCTTTGTTCTCCGTCTTGTCAGAAATGCATTGAACCTGGTGAAGAATGACCTGATGGCGCGTGTGGATGAGCTGTCATGTGAGAAGGAGGTGCTGCAGGGAGAGCTGGAGGCTGTGACTCAGGCCAAGACCAGACTGGAGGAGAAGAGCAAGGAACTGGAGGAGGAACTCAAGAAGTCAGTCTCCACTCTACCCTACCTTTCTCTGTCTGTTTTCTTTCCCTGTTTAGGTGAATATAGGGTCCCCAGGCATCTCCAGTGTGTGTTCATCTCTAGTGTGTGTGTGTGTGTGTGTGTGTGTGTGTGTGTGTTTCTCTCGTAGGGTTCGGGCTGAGGCGGAGGAGGCCAAAACAAAGACGAAGAGTGAGAACAATGAGGAAGATGTGAGTTCTGTGCGTGTGTATGTGTTTGCTGAGATATACAGTTGAAGTCGGAAGTTTACATACACTTAGGTTGAAGCAATAAACTCATTTTTCAACCACTCCATAAATTTCTTGTTAAAACTATAGTTTTGGCAAGTCAGTTAAGACATCTACTTTGTGCATTCCCAACAATTTTTTACAGACAGATTATTTCACTTATAATTCATTGTATCACAATTCCAGTGGGTCAGAAGTTTACATACACTAATTTGACTGTGCCTTTAAACAGCTTGGAAAATTCCAGAAAATGACGTCTTGGCTTACCTTTCAAACTCAGTGCCTCTTTGCTTGACATCATGGGAAAATAAAATGAAATCAGCCAAGACCTCAAAATGTTTTTGTAGACCTCCACAAGTCTGGTTCATCCTTGGGAGCAATTTCCAAACGCCTGAAGGTACCACATTCATCTGTACAAACAATAGTACGCAATTATAAACACCATGGGACCGTGCAGCCGTCATACCGCTCAGGAAGGAGACGCATTCTGTCTCCTAGAGATGAACGTACTTTGGTGCGAAAAGTGCAAATCAATCCAGAACAACAGCAAAGGACCTTGTGAAGATGCTGGAGGAAACCGGTACAAAAGTATCTATATCCACAGTAAAAATGAGTCCTATATTGACATAACCTGAAAGGCCACTCAGCAAGGAAGAAGCCACTGCTCCAAAACCACCATAAAAAGCCAGACTACAGTTTGCAACTGCACATGGGGACAAAGATCGTACTTTTTGGAGAAATGTCCTCTGGTCTGATGAAACAAAAATAGAACTGTTTGGCCATAATGACCATCGTTGTGTTTGGAGGAAAAAGGGTGAGGCTTGCAAGCTGAAGAACACCATCCCAACCGTGAAGCACGGGGGTGGAAGCATCATGTTGTGGGGGTGCTTTGCTGCAGGAGGGACTGGTGCACTTCACAAAATAGATGGCATCATGAGGTAGGAAAATGATGTGGATATATTGAAGCAACATCTCAAGACATCAGTCAAAGTTAAAGCTTGGACGCAAATGGGTCTTCAAAATGGACAATGACCCCAAGCATACTTCCAAAGTTGTGGTATAATGGCTTAAGGACAACAAAGTCAAGGTATTGGAGTGGCCATCACAAACCCCTACCTCAATCCCATAGAAAATGTGTTGGCAGAACTGAAAAAGTGTGTGTGTGAGCAAGGAGGCCTACAAACCTGACTCAGTTACACCAGCTCTGTCAGGAGGAATGGGCCACAATTCCCACAACTTATTGTGGGAAGCTTGTGGAAGGCTTCCCAAAATGTTTGACCCAAGTTAAACAATTTTAAAGGCAATGCTAGCAAATACTTATTGAGTGTATGCAAACTTCTGACCCACTGGGAATGTGATGAAAGAAATAAAGCTGAAATAATTCATTTTCTCTACTATTATTCTGACATTTCCGATTCTTAAAATAAAGTGGTGATCCTAACTGACCGAAAGCGGGTTATTTCTACTAGGATTAAATGTCAGGAATTGTGAAACTGAGTTTAAATGTATTTGGCTAAGGTGTATGTAAACTTCCGACTTCAACTGTATGTAGGTGTGTGTTTGCTGAGGTGTGTGTGTGTGTCTGAGGTTGCTGATACCACTTCTTGCAGGCGGATGTTCCCACTGCCCAGAGGAAGAGGTTCACCAGGGTAGAAATGGCCAGAGTCCTGATGGAGAGGAACCAGTACAAGGAGAGACTGATGGAGCTACAGGAAGCTGTACGATGGACAGAGATGATACGGTAGGGAGGAGGAGGGAGAGGAATCATGTGACAAGCTGAGCTAGTCCAAAAGAAAATTATGCATATTGAATAGTTTTTGTATTCCAACCACACAATGTGCTTACTGATAAACATGCATCCCTTCTAGTTTGTGTTTTTGTGTTTTCTCTCCTGGGCGATTCTAGCTAGTTGAGTAACAAGATTGTTTTTGTCTCAGCTGAATAGTGATAAGTCATTAAATGTGTTGTAATCTTTCCCTCAGAGCATCGAGAGAGAATCCAGCCACCGCAGACAAGAAGAAATCCAGCATCTGGCAGTTGTAAGCGTCTCTCCCTTCCTACCGTCTCTCCCTTCCTACCGTCTCTCCCTTCCTACCGTCTCTCCCTTCCTTACCGTCTCTCCCTTCCTTACCGTCTCTCCCTTCCTTACCGTCTCTCCCTTCCTTACCGTCTCTCCCTTCCTTACCGTCTCTCCCTTCCTTACCGTCTCTCCCTTCCTTACCGTCTCTCCCTTCCTTACCGTCTCTCCCTTCCTTACCGTCTCTCCCTTCCTTACCGTCTCTCCCTTCCTTACCGTCTCTCCCTTTCCTACAGTCTTTCCCTTTCCTACCGTCTTTCCCTTTCCTACCGTCTCTCCTTTCCTACCGTCTCTCCTTTCCTACCGTCTCTCCTTTCCTACCGTCTCTCCTTTCCTACCGTCTCTCCTTTTCTTCACTCCAATCCTTCGCCTTTACCACACATCTCTCCTTTTTTGCGTGCTCTCCTTTTCTCTTTACACTCCACATCTAGGAGCTGTCATACCACACTTATAGCTAAAACCACTGTAAGATTGTTGATGATCATTTAATCTGATTTCCCCTTTTTTCTTCTTTCTTTCCATGTTTTGATCTCTAGTGTGTAGGTAAACCTTTGACAGGCTAATGGGTCATTTTTGATTTTGGTTCTTAACAAACAAATCAACAAACCAGGGAGTGTCTGCCTGATCAGGGAATGACTTTCAAAAACGATTCACCTACAAATGGAAGACAGAAGTGTGTTTGTGTGTGAGCGTGCACGCGTATCAGTGTGCTTCAGCGTAGTACACATATTACATATATTTTATGAAATGTCTTGTAAATTGCCATTTCCTGATCTAGGCTCCCCTGTTGGGTTTCAGCAGGAATGATTATGGTGTGTAATGCATCTGACTAATGATGAATTTTTATTTGGGGCAGGGGATATAGCATTAAGCTGTTGGAGAGGGGTTGCGTGTATTGAATGCATGTTTATTTATGAAGAAATCCCTTGTCTCTCCTGTTGCCCTCTGCTCCTTTGGTCCCTCTCTCTGTTGTATCCTGTCTGATGTTGTTGTTGTCCTATCTGTATGCAGGAGGTGTGTTGGGAGTGGTTGGGATGGGTGATGGGCGTGGAGAAAGAGGGTATAACTAGTGGAATGGATAGTTGTATTCTAGAGTCAGATACTGTAATCAGAAAGGCATATGTGGTTGGACATTTTTCTAAACTGATACACTGAGTTTAGTCTTGAGGCTACTTTCTGCTACATGGAGAGGGTCATACAGTCATCTATACATTTTGACCTGATGATCTGTAGCTATTTGATCTTCAACTGAAAAAATCCTGATTATTTATGGACCTAGTCTTTTCATCTCACTCTGTTACTAAACAAGCATCGTCTCTAGAGCTGGAATAAGCAGCAATAGTTTGTAACTGTGTTGTGTTTGGTGTTGAATTGCTAACTGCCTGGTTCGTGTTATAGTACTAACCAATGCATTCCCTGCTCTCCCATCCCCTGTCAAATCACAGAGTGGAGACTCGCTCGCTGCTTTTGGTCGGTGTAGTCTGACCTAACCAATCTGATTGAGAAAGGTTTCTTTGCATCATGGCACTGGAACAACAAACATTGTTCTGACCTTTTTTTAAAGTATGCCAAGCTCTGTATGGTTCTGATTTTTCCTGTGATTTGGGTACTGAGATGGGTACTGAAGGTGTGATTTTGGGGGGCGTAATTAAACCTTAATTTGATTATTTATCCCTTAAACCCTGCTGCTGCTGCTTTGTCTGCCCCTCTATATGTGTATGTGTGTTCTTTCTTTCCACCTCCTTCCTTCTCCCTCCATCCCTCCCTCCGTCCTCCAGTTTCAGTCGGTTGTTCAGTTCGAGTGGAGGAGCGGCTAAGAAGCCTGCGGAGGCTGCGCCAGTGAATGTGAAGTACAACGCCCCCTCCTCCCAGGTCCAGCCCTCTGTGACGAAGAGGAGCGCAGCTCTGCAACAGCTACCCAGCGACAAGAGCAAGGCCTTCGACTTCCTCAATGAGGAGTGAGTGTTGGAGACATCTACCCATCTGTCCATTTCACTCATGATCCAACCAGTCTTTCACACATCAAGGATTCAATCATCATTTGGCCCCACCTCCATGCCACCATCCATTCTTCAATTCATTTACCCATCTACGCTGGACAGTATGTCCAGAATAGATTAGATGTTTTTTTTCTCCCCCAATTCAGGTCTGAGTCAGGCAACATGGTGTCTCGCAGGGAGCAGAAGAGAGCCCAGTACAGACAGGTGAAAGCCCACGTTCACAAGGAGGACGACGGCAGGGTACAGGCCTACGGGTGGAGCCTGCCCCAGAAATTCAAGGTAGGACAAGTGTCTTAGTGCATTACTTTATACTAGACTTTATACTAGACGAGGGCTGCATATTAAGTTAGGTTCAGTGACTCCAGGTATGCTGACCACTGTTATATTACAGGTGGCCAATGGTGGTCAGACGTTAGAGAACAAGATGAAGAATCTACCTGTACCTGTCTACCTCCGACCACTGGATGAGAAAGATGCTACCATGAAGGTGTGTGTTTACCTTTCCTTACCTTGTATTTCTCTCCATACAGTACGTTCAGAAAGTATTCAGACCCCTTGACGTATTTAAAACAGATACCTTATTTACATAAATATTCAGACCCTTTGCTATGAGACTCAAAATTGAGCTCAGGTGCATCCTGTTTCCATTGATCATCCTTGAGATGTTTCTCCAACCTCATGAGTCCACCTGTGGTAAATTCAATTGATTGGACATGAGTTGGAAAGGCACACACCTGTGTATATACAAGGTCCCACATTTGACAGTGCATGTCAGAGCAAAAACCAAGCCATGAGGTCGAAGGAATTGTCCGTAGAGCTCCTAGATAGGATTGTGCCGAGGCACAGATCTGGGGAAGGGTACCAAAACAATTCTGCAGCTTTGAAATTCCCCAAGAACACAGTGGCCTCCATCATTCTTAAATGTAAGAAGTGTGGAACCACCAAGACTCTTCCTAGAGCTGCCCGCCCGGCCAAACTGAGCAATTGGCGGGAGAAGGGCCTTGGTCAGGGAGGTGACCAAGAACCCGATGGTCACTCTGACAGAGCTCCAGAGTTCCTCTGTGGAGATGGGAGACCTACCAGAAGAACAACAATTCTGCATCACTCCACCAATCAGGCATTTATAGTAGAGTGGCCAGACAGCCACTCCTCAGTAAAATGCACCACAGCCCACTTGGAGTTTGCCGAAAGTCACCTAAAAGACTCTCAGAGGACTCTCGTGAGAAACAAGATTCTCTGGTCTGATGAAACCAAGCTTTAACTCTTTTGCCTGAATGGCAAGCCTCACATCTGGAGGAAACCTGGCACCATCCCTACAGTGAAGCATGGTGGTGGCAGCATCATGCTGTGGGGATGTTTTTCAGTGGCAATGCATGGGAAATTCGTCAGGATCGAGGGAAAGATGAATGGAGCAAAGTACAGAGAGATCCTTGATGAAAACCTGCTCCAGAGCGATCAGCACGTCAGACTGGGGCAAATGTTCACCTTCCAAAAGGACAACAACCCTAAGCACACAGCCAGGACAATGCAGGAGTGGCTTCGGGACAAGTCTCAATGTCCTTGAGTGTCCCAGCCATTATGCACATTTTGATATTTCATTTATTTAATTTTTTATAAATTAGCCAAAATTTCTAAACCTGTTTTTGCTTTGTCATTATAGGGTATTGTGTGTAGATTGAGGAAAAAAAAAAAACATTGAATCAATTTTAGAATAAGGTTGTAACGTAACAAAATGTGGAAAAAGTCAATGGGGTCTGAATACTTTCTGAATGCACTGTACTGTATTTTTGCGTATTGCTAACTGTGTGTATTTATCTCCTGTAGTTGTGGTGTGCTGCAGGTGTGAACCTGTCGGGGGGTAAGACCCGTGACGGCGGGTCTATAGTAGGTGCCAGTGTGTTCTACAGTGACCTGACCAGCCCTGGTCCTGAAAGTCCTCTCAGGAAGACGGGATCACAGAGCAGTCTGGACAAACTGGACCAGGACCTAAAGGTACATATACATCACACACAGTCACATGGTCATACAGCACACACATGCTTGCACTCATACAACAGACAGACAGACAGGCTCATAAGACACATGTGTACGTACAGTAAAGACACACACACTCATACAGTCTTTTCCGGTGTGTGTGTGTGTGTGTGTGTAGGAGCAGGAGAAGGAGCTGCTTCACCAGGAGGAGCTGTCCTCTCTTGTGTGGATCTGTACCAGTACTCAGGCCACCACTAAGGTCATCGTCATCGATGCCAACCAGCCTGGGAACGTCCTGGAGAATTTCTTTGTCTGCAACTCCCATGTTCTCTGCATCGCCAGTGTGCCAGGTCTGCGTGTGTTCGTTTGTGTGACGTAAACTGAAGACAAAGCTAAATGTTTTTGTTTTGATTGTAGCCAATCATACCATGTTTGTTTATACATGTTTATGTGTGTGTCAGGTGCCAGGGAGACAGACTATCCGGCAGGGGAGGAGGTGCCCCATGACGCAGAGTCGGGTGCTGAGGGCAGGACTCTGCAAGCCAGCACAACCAGTATTTGCTCAATGGGTGAAGCTGGAGTGCTGGCAGGGATCAATGTGGTTGGCTGCTCTACAGAGGGGGCAGTGGCTACCCCCCAGACAGCAGGAGCAGAGAATGACACCGACACCGACACAGGTAAGATTAGTACACCCACGCAGGCATACAGTTGAAGTCGGAAGTTTACATACACTTAGGTTGGAGTCATTAAAACTCGTTTTTCAACCACTCCACAAATTTCTTGTTAACAAACTATAGTTTTGGCAAGTTAGTTGTGTCATGCACGAAGTAGATGTCCTAAGTAATTTTTCCAACAATTGTTTACAGACAGGTAATTTCCCTTTTATAATTCACTGTATCACAATTCCAGTGGGTCAGAAGTTTACATACACTAAGTTGGTTGTGCTGTTAAACAGCTTGGAAAATTCCAGAAAATTGTGTCATGGCTTTAGAAGATTCTGATAGGCTAATTGACATCATTTGAGTCAGTTGGAGGTGTCCCTGTGGATGTATTTCAAGGCCTACCTTCAAACTCAGGCCCTCTTTGCTTGACATCTTTGCAAGACCTCAGAAAAAAAATGTAGACCTCCATAAGTCTGGTTCATCCTTGAGAGCAATTTCCAAACGCCTGAAGGTACTATGTTCATCTGTACAAACAATAGTATGCAAGTATAAACACCATGGGACCATGCAGCCGTCATACCGTTCTGTCTCCTAGAGATTAACATACTTTGGTGCAAAAAGTGCACATCAATCCCAGAACAACAGCAAAGGACCTTGTGAAGATGCTGGAGGAAACCGGTACAAAAGTATCTATATCCACAGTAAAATGAGTCCTATATCGACATAACCTGAAAGGCCGTTCTGCAAGGAAGAAGCCACTGCTCCAAAACCGCCATTAAAAAGCCAGACTACGTTTTGCAACTGCACATGGGGACAAAGATCGTACTTTTTGGAAAACTGTCCTGTCAGATGAAACAAAAATAGAACTGTTTGGCCTTAATGACCATTGTTATGTTTGGAGGAAAAAGGGGGATGCTTGCAAGCCGAAGAACACCATCCCAACCGTGAAGCACGGGGGTGGCAGCATCATGTTGTGGGGGTGCTTTGCTGCAGGAGGGACTGGTGCACTTCACAAAATAGATGGCGGTAGGAAAATGATGTGGCTATATTGAAGCAACATCTCAAGACATCAGTCAGGAAGTTAAAGCTTGGACGCAAATGGGTCTTCCAAATGGACAATGACCCCAAGCATTCTTCCAAAGTTGTGGCATAATGGCTTAAGGACAAAGTCTAGGTATTGGAGTGGCCACCACAAAGCCCTGACCTCAATCCCATAGAAAATTTGTGGGCAGAACTGAAAGTGTGTATGTGAGCAAGGAGGCCTACAAACCTGACTCCGTTACACCAGCTCTGTCAGGAGGAATGGGCCAGAATTCACCCAACTTATAGTGGGAAGCTTGTGGAAGGCTACCTGAAACGTTTGACCCATGTTAAACAATTTAAAGGCAATGCTACCAAATGCCAATTGAGTGTATGTGAACTTCTGACCCACTGGCAATGTGATAAAATAAATCTTTCTCTCTTATTATTCTGACATTTAACATTCTTAAAATAAAGTGTTGATCCTAACTGACCTAAGACAGGGAATGTTAACTAGGATTAAATGTCAGGAATTGTGAAACTGAGTTTAAATGTATTTGGCTACAGTGTATGTAAACTTCTGACTTCAACTGTACACACGCACACACACGTATCTTTTTTGTTGTTGTGTGTTTGTCTTTTTTGTCTCGTATCCTTCGCTCCAGACACCAAGCCCCTCCCCATGCCACTCACCACAACAACGAGGAAAGCTCATCTCCCTCCTACAACAAGCAGTCAACTCATATGGACACCGAAAAACATTGAGACATTTTACTGTAATAGAGGAGAACGTAACCTTTGTAACTATGCCCTTTTATGTCTCAACTCCCAAAATGTAGAACAGAGCAGACAATACTAAGATGGGAGTATCCATTAAAGTGATTGTGGAAAAGGAATGCTCAGTTTCTGTACAGCTCGCTGCATATTATCCACACTGTATGCTAGCTGTCTAGCCTGTGTTTTATAAATGTGCAAAGAGCATAAAAATACGCATTTAAATACGGAATTGGCAACTCGTTCTCATTCTGCGAAATAAGCATCTTCTTATCCAGGTATGCCACTTGATTTCAACATCCTAAACTCAGTGAACAGGCTGGGTTGTTCAAACAGTTGGAGACGGACAGGAGGGTGTATTCATAACAGATCAACTGTTCTAACATGTTGGCAAGCAAATAGATCCATGTAAAGCTAAACTTTAAATATAAAGATTAGCTACTCACTAGCAGGTGGGCCTGTGCTTGAGAGATTGTTAACGTCTGCTACCAGAAGGTAGCCATTTATTAGTGAATGTGCATTTTGCGTGGTTCTGGTTAAATGTGTAACAAAAAGGCTGTTTTCATAGACCAGATCAGTGATTATGGCAAAATAAAAGCAATAATATTTACTTCTCCTGTCCTTCCCTAAGTCAAAAGTGATTATCTATTGAATACTCTGCTCTTACACCTACAGTATCTCCTTCTCTCCCATCTGTGTAGACGCCAAGGCTGCAGAGGAGGCTACTGAAGCTACAGAGGCCAGTGCGGGTCCTGCAGCCCCGGAGCATGACTTAAGTCAGAGGGGAGTCTACACGGAACATGTCTTCACTGACCCTCTGGGAGTACAGAGCACTAGTCCCGGGGAGACGCCAGCCAACTACACACAGAGGTATGGGATACAGGGATGCACACACACCACACATACACACCACACACACACACACACACTAACATCCTGTTTCTGTTCTCAGGGAGTCTGATCTGGTAAAGGATGGTGTTAGCTCCAACCCTAACCCAGAGGAACAGGACCTGATGAGAGAAGAAGCCCAGAAGATGAGCAGTGTTTTACCCACCATGTGGCTTGGGGCACAGAACGGATGGTGAGACGCCGATCGATTTAATCAATCAGATCAGTTTATCACTCTCATATTGATCTCATCAGTCAAATGTGTGTGTTTCCAGTGTGTACGTGCACTCGTCAGTGGCCCAGTGGAGGAAGTGTCTCCACTCTATAAAGCTGAAGGACTCTGTCCTGGGCATCGTCCATGTGAAGGGGAGAGTGTTGGTGTCTCTGGCTGATGGAACACTGGCCATCTTCCACAGAGGAGTGGGTAAGGCTGATATGTTTTTTAGTTTCTTGTGTGACTGTGTCCATTTAAAGGATTCCTACATTGGTGCTTACACACCGCTCTTACTCTCCCTCTCTCCAGATGGTCAGTGGGACCTGACTAACTACCACCTACTAGACCTGGGCAGACCCCACCACTCTGTCCGCTGTATGACCGTGGTTCACGACAAGGTCTGGTGTGGCTACAGGAACAAGATCTACGTGGTCCAGCCCAAAGCCATGAAGATAGAGGTATGTCTGACCCGTTCATGGACGCAAGCACGCACAAGAACCCCCCCCCCCCCACACACACACACGGACTCACAGACTCAGTCCACAGATTATAGTTGAAATCCTTCTCTCCTTTTCCATCCCTCCCCTCCCCCTCTCCTCCACTGTAGAAGTCGTTTGATGCCCACCCCCGTAAAGAGAGCCAGGTGAGACAGCTGGCGGGGGAAGGAGATGGTATCTGGGTGTCCATCCGACTGGACTCTACTCTGAGACTGTTCCATTCCCACACACACCAACACCTGCAGGACGTTGACATAGAGCCCTACGTCAGCAAGATGCTGGGTGAGGAACCAAGGCCATTTACACCTGTTGCAGTTGATGTAGGTATTGTGTGTTCTACGTTCTATGCTTCTAAAGCAACTTGATTGTGGTGTTTGTGTCCTCATTGTTAGCTAGTTTTGACTGATATGGGACAAGGGTTTACAGCATTAGCAAGCCCAAGTGACATACAGGAAATACAGACCCATACTTCATTATTCCTCTTTTCTTAATGTGTCATGTTGGTCTCCCTCAGGTACGGGGAAGCTGGGCTTCTCCTTTGTCAGGATCACAGCTCTCACGGTGTCCTGTAACCGTCTCTGGGTCGGCACTGGCAATGGAGTCATCATCTCTATACCTCTCACTGACAGTAAGGGGAAGTAATGTCTCTCTCCCACTCTCCATCCCCCTCTCTGCCCACTACTCTCTCCCCAATCTCTATTTAATGATACATCTCTCTCTACATCCTTCTCTTTCCCCTCCCATTCTCTATTTAATGAAAAATCTCTCCATCCTTCCATCTAGCCACCCTCTCTATTTAACGATTCATCTCTTCCTCTAGCCGATAAGGTGATGGCAGGGCCAGGTAAACCTGGCGGAGTGATCCGTGTGTATGGTGATGAGAACAGTGACAAGGTGACGGCTGGAACCTTCGTACCCTTCTGCTCCATGGCGCACGCTCAGCTCTGTTTCCATGGTCACCGAGACGCAGTCAAGTTCTTCACCGCTGTCCCAGGTAACTTCACTTCTCTTCCCTCTCTTCTTCTCCTCCTCGTCCTGCCTTTTAACTGATTAAGGTCCCCCCTCCCCCAGGTCATGTGATCCCTTCAGGTGCAGGCGGAGCAGCGGAGGCTGGGGGTGACAACGGGGCAGAGGAGCACCCTCAAAAGCAGTTTGGCAAGTCTGTTCTGGTGATGAGTGGAGGAGAGGGATACATCGACTTCAGGATGGGTGAGTTGGCATGGACCATCACATCACACTGAGAAGTACAGTCAGTATATGGCAGGGCATGAAAACATAGATATTTGTATGAGATGAAGTGGCTTAATGTGTGTGTGTCTTTGTGTGTGTGCGTGCGCGTGTAGGTGATGAGACTGAAGAGCCACTGGACGAGCCCACTCTGAAGCTGCAGCCGTTCCTGGCCAAAGCTGAGAGGAGTCACCTGATCGTCTGGCAGGTCATGGACAGCCAGGACTGAACTGTAACCTCTGACCATGCCACGGCGATGAGGAACCTATTTAAAGCAGGAACAAGCTGTCCATTGATTCACTCTTTTGCATGTTTATTTTTGTTTATTTATTTTCTAATTTTGGTTTTGTATCTTTTTTTATTTTTTTTTATTAAATGTTTTATTCTACTTATTGTATTGTATTTTAAATCTGATACAAGCCCGTCGCGCTTCTATTATTACTATTATTATTATTACCGGTATTACTACTAGAATGATTATTAGTGAAAACAAAAAAAATGGTGATTTAATTTTCTTAGATCATATTTTGCACCTGGTTTTCTATTGGATGCTTAGGGTCCAACCCCTCTGTCCAAATACTGTGTGGTAATTGGTGGAATCAATGCAGGGTCAGGGTGTGTCTTTGGCCTCCCCTCTGCTTTCTTTCAGATAGACAGAGAGGAGACAATAGTGTATAAGAGACCTGCTCACAGGAGAATAATGATGGTTTATTGGTTATGATGTGTTTTGAAATGCAAAACCAAATCAACCCCATGATGTCTCACATCGTCCAATAAGAAAGAAGGGATTACAGGACAATCCAGCAAGTGAGCCTATCTTTTGTGTCCTGAATGACACAGGCGTGCTCTTCTTGCGTGATAGATTTTATTTTGTGAAAACATGGCTCTTGATTGTATGAAAGACCGTTTTTAATCAATTGTCAGAGTTTTCTGGACCTGGGATCAGTGTTGTCCTCCATGACTGGGCTTATGTTTAGGCTAACCTAATAGATCTCTGATCAATCCTGTCCGTAGCTGCTGGGGCAGAGACTCGCTTTGATTCAATACTTTGGAAATGCCCCTTTTCTTTCTAGGGGTAATGATTGACAGGATTTACATATAGATTAATAATTTATTACCTCACGGAAGGAAGGCAGTGTTTCATTGCTGTTGGAACTGTTGGAACAGGGCTTCCGTCTTTGGTTTCTGGGCCGCTGCTCTCCCGCCTTCCCTCCCTCCCACCAGCTAGAGCTTGCAGACACTTTACGAAAATCAACGGCTGCCTTATGTTTGAGAGTTGAGAAAAAATATGTTGAAAACTACATTATGGACTTTAAGTGTGACAGATTTATTTATTCCTATGTGAAAGAATGTTACATGGCCGGTTACCAAATAAAGTAAATGTGTGGCCTTGTAGCAGCATGTTCAGCCCCGTCTCTCTGTAAATACAATAACATTTTGCCAGCCCGTCTTTGTTAAAATGATCATGGTGTATAGAATAGAGATATATATTTTTAAGCTGTCATCTCTGCAAATGAACTTCGAGCACTCTCCGGGAGCAGAGATGTTGGTGTATAATAGCCAGCTTCTCCGCTTCTGGAGTCTTTTGTACGCTGAGAGTAGATGTTACCCATAGGCACAGATCTAGGATCAGTTTATCTTCTCTAAATCCCAACATGAAACATTAAGGGGAACAACTCAACACTGACCTTAGATCAGCGTCTAGGAACAACTTCTTTCTTCTACCTTTTGTACACTAGAGGGCATGGTGGCTCCCCCATAGGTTGATATGATACTGACGTTTTCAGACTCAGACTATTTTTATGAACTTTTTGTACATTTAGTCTTTTTAGACTCTGGTTGCATCTAAAATGACACATTGATTCCCCATCTAGTATGCTATTTTGGCCAGACTAGTTGAAAAGTAGTGCACTAGAAAGGGGGTACGGTTTCATGTGTCTCTGGTCTGTGCATCAACAGATTTAGCTGGTGTCTGTCCTGAGGGTTGAAAGTGTGTGTTTCTTTCCAGAAGATCCCCTCATATTGCAGTTCAGCCATTTCAGTATTTATTTCTATGAAAGAGTCTTTGTAGTTCAGAATGTAACTTTGTACAATATGAAATATCAACATATATGTGAGCGACCGACTTGATTCGGTCTTATGTAGCAACATTTGAAATTGTGTTTTTTACATTAGATATTATTTTGACAATGATTGCTATCGGAATGGTCAATACATGAGTGGGTGAATTAGAGAGAGAAACTACTGAGCTATGCACTACATTCACAGGGGAAGGTTGAGTGCTGGGTAGGAGTTGTCACTGGGCAGTGATCTAGGAACAGCTTATCCTTACAAAATCCTTCATTACGGTTCAGGTGAAAGGTGTAAAACATCAGTGCCTAAGATCAGCTTCTTCCTACTCGAACCTGGAGGTTAATGAACAGGTCACAGTCGTGTGTTTGTGTGTGTGTCCCCCCCCCCCACCCCATCGCCGCCCAACAAAACTGTTTTGTTCCTGTGATGCATCACCTATGTACTGATACAGTGTCTCAGCCTTATTCTTTTAGCATTCAATTAAACTGACTTTTTGGTGGGGGGGAAACTCTTGTGTCCTCTCGTTATTTGGCTTTTTCCAACATTGAAATCATTCCTAGGTGCTCTTGACTTTACCAGACATGGCTCTTTCCAATACATGAGGTGCACTTAAAATCAACCTCTTAAAAGAGAAGAAAACATTCATTGTACATATGTGTAAACCAAACACAATGGCGGTCCATGTTAAGCAGTAGCCAGCACCCTGGAGAATGACTGACCAGAGGTTAACTCTGCAGGGAGATAGAGGGTTGGTTTTATTTTATGGCTGTGGAGCGCTGCCTGGTGAAGGTCAAGGAATACCTCTGGAAGCACCCTCTCTCGTTCTCTTTATTTCGTCCTCTCTTCTCTCTAATGCTCTGCCACAGTATCGATTGCTTTAGGATAGGCAGAAACCAACATACAGCACAACTCTGTCTCATGCTGCCCTGAAATAGTATCTCTGCTGTATGTGTGGCTACATTAACTGGATAGATGATAGCCTTGCAAGGCCAGACAGAGCGCCTGTAATCAATGAAAAACCTTGATTTCAATGCGGTGTTTAATTACTGACTTTTTACATATAGCACCATACCATATCACACCTGTAGCCTAGCCTACTGCTATAGAGGGGTGGTAGGTAGCCTAGTGGTTAGAGCGGTTGCAAGATCGAATCTCTGAGCTGACAAGGTAAAAATCTGTTGTTCTACCCCTGAACAAGGCAGTTAACCCACTGTTCCTAGATTGTCGTTGAAAATAAGAATTTGTTCTTAACTGACTTGCCCAGTTAAATAAAGGTAAAAATCGGACAGGCTCTATTTGAATTCCTGAATAGAGATCATCCTTCACTGAAGAAAACACACTTTTCTTCCTGAGCACCAGGTGTCAGTGTTGCCTCACAGTCTGGTGGCATCTGGAAGGGGGTATTACTTGAAGCCAATTGAAACACCTCTCCCTTTGCTCTAATTGGCTTTTAACTGTTCTTTTCATGGATTTAATGTTCCATTCCATCCCAATAATGTACAAAATCTGCGATGGCACTATAGCCATGTGTGAAATTAGGTGCCTCTATCGCAAAAGCCACAATTGTTTCACTTACCTGCTAGACAATACGGATGTCATAACATTTCTGTTGGTGCATATTAGGGTGTGAGGATGGATGGTGATAGTAATGGTCACGCATGCCTGGCCTGCTGCGCTGCCCCCTGGCCCACACATTTACACCACCCATATCAGCAGATCATACACACCTCCTGCTTCCTTGCTCTCTCAGGGTGTAGTGGTTATGTAATGAGCCAGCTGGTGTCTCTAGGGGAGGTTGACTTGGCCCCATGACGCTTGCAATGCCAGGGTTCTGGGTTCGATTCCCACGGGGGACCAGTATGAAAATGTCGCTTTGGATAAGCGTGTCTGCTGAATGACCAGAATGTTTCAGCACACACCTTCCCCCGCTGCCCAGGCCTCTCTGTCTACAGTCCAACCAATAACACTGTGGGGATCACTCTTTCTATTTTATGTAAAGAGTAATATCTCAGGTGCCTGAAACAATCCTGCATTGGCTGCAGTGCATGCATGCGTGTCTGTGTTGTCTGCCCAAATGTTTCATTGCAGGGCCAGATGGGTGCAATGAGGTGAGTGCTGAATCTGTTGAATGGTGTATTTCTACCACAAGGTATAACTCATTGTCATTATCATACTCACAGAAAATACTCCACATATAATGTAGGACCCATATCAATTCATCATTAGCTCTGTCCCTCTGCTGAGGGCAGTTTGTGTCTGGGTGTCACAGTTATCATCGGGTCTTTCAGATCATAGGTGTCACTGAACCCAAACACACAGCTGCAGTCTCTCCCTTTCTTATTCTCTCCATCTCTCTGCTTATCTTCCTCCTCTGTGATGTCTGAGTGTTCCTTCCCCAGCTCTGTCACCAAAGGGGATTTGTGTGTGTGCGCGCTGACACAGCACATCAAAGGGTCTACTAGAGACGGTGTCTGGGAGAATGAGCTTCAGAATGCAGGCTGCTCACCCTCGGCCTAGACACACCACACACTTAGACATAGTCTGGCAGAGGACAAAACCGATTTTTAGAGTAGACAATCAAATAGAATCCTCACACAGACATTTCAGAATAGAATACACTGGGCATTTTGAAAGGAGAGGTCAGGTGATTGGAATCCATTGTCCAAAACATCCTTCCTCTGCTGTAGTGGAGAATCAGCAATTGCTGACCAACTCCTAAATTTGGACCTGAAAATGGATGCCATAGACAGATGAAATTCAGGTTTGGTTTGCCTGCCATTTGCTTCTGCTGGGTTAGTGAAATAGAATACCCTCTCTTCCATACACTCAGATGTCTGTGAAAGAGGCTCCTAAAGCCACTCAAAGCTGCACAGACTCAGTGGTTTGAGATAATGCTAACATCTGAAGTCAGGGTCCAATTTCAGCTGTCATGTCCTTATTTCAAGGTCTTTTACGCTGCCCTGCCCTTGAGCAAATAAGTTTAAAACTCTAAAAATAGATGTTTTCCCTGATACGGTAGCGGAGAAGATAGCCACGAGGCTGGAGGAGCTACCAGAGGTGTAATTCCAGACCCTGTAACTATGCAGAAGGCTGTAACAGTCAAATATGCTGGCTTTGATTAATCACTTCAAAGATGTTCCAAGGGATTTGTAAAAAAAAAAAAAAGGTATCATGGAAAGAATTTGCTTAGATCTCTAGGTACCACAAGGACCACGGATGAGACTAGAAGCTAGATACTATTCATAATAGAACTTCAGGTATGTTTGTTTTTGTGTTTTTCGTGCTTGCCGCTACTTTTTTCAGTAGCATATGACTGGGGGAAATTAGCATGAAAACATAATCTGCATAAATTCAATGATCAGATAAGGAAGCTTGAAGATAAATGGCTTCGATTTCATGTAATTTAATCCATGCAAAAAATTATGCTTGAGGAGAGAATGTTCCAGAACAGCTCTTTCAAAAGCTGCGGATAAATATTCAGAATGTTCTGCTGAGTCACAATGACCCAATGTATGTATGTTTTGATATTACTCCATAGTAAACATTAAATAAATCGATTTTGGTAGCTATATAGTTGAATTTATTAATGTCTACATTCGTTTTTGACAATTATATCCTATTACCACTAAATGCATACTTTTAAATTATATTATGGGAACTGAACATCAAAAAAAATATAAAACATAATTTTTTGTAGAGAGTACCTATGCTACTGCCCCACTAAAACAAATACATACTTAAAAACATATCATTTTGTTATTGAAACATTTGATTGAAGTAATGTAATATTCCATTCATTACTATGGAGTACTCAGAGCCTCTCATTGACCATTACATAGCATCAACTATTGGTCAATATTCATAGGTTGCACCTCCGTCACTCGGTAGCGTCACGCCATTGTTATGAACGTTCTCCAGCTGCCCTCTGCCATTGCGGTGCCCAAAAGTCGTGATAACCATAGAGAATGTATGTAGCCTCTTCAATGTTACTTTATTTTGTCACTTTTTATCATTATTTTCTGAACTCTTTCTTGAACTGAACTGTTTGTAAGTAAAGGCTTGTAAATTAAGCATTTCATGGTAAGGTCTACACTTGTTGTTTTCGGCGCATGTGACAAAAGTTGGATTTGATTTGAATGATAGAGGCCTCTTGGCAGTTTTAGCATGGGCAGCACCATTGAGGGCTCCCACTATGCTTCTGTCATTTTAAAGTAACCAAAGATATTAACTGGGGTGGGGATTCCTATGGGTTGTAGCCTCAGTGGCGATGCCCGTGCTGCCACAGATGCTATAATGGCACAGATATAAAGATGAGTCCTCTATCTCTATGTGATAAACCCAGTCATTCTGTGAAGGCAGGCTAATGACTGTTTCGTCTGATTTACAGTATAGTGGACTGGAATAACCATGGCATTGCTAAAGTAGGCAAATATTTAGTAAGAAACAACTTTGCCATCCTTATCATGTGGTCAAATTGACTTTAGACAAATGGCAATGTTGTCATTAGCTAGCAAAGTTAGTCAAAAATAGCTAACCGTGCTAAATCCAGTGGTCTCCTCTCGATCTTAGCCAGCTAGCGAGCTTTATACTTCATCTAAAGTCAACCTGGCAACATCAAAATGATGACAATAGGTTTTCTTACCAGTTATTTGCCTCCTTTTGAAATGTCATTGTATTTCCAAGCCACTGTGTTGCACTTTTGACGAAATCTTCATCAGTGCTCATTGAGAATGCACTGAGTAGAATGCTCAGTCCTAAAACGAATGTTCAAAACAGTATTGTGAGGAAACATGCAACCCATAGTGAGTTAGAACAACATATTCAGTCTGTTAACACACCAAGGTTTACCTGAAGTGAACCAAGACTCCTTGAAACTTTCTTCATGGGATTTCCCCAGACAGTGTTGTGAAAGTTGTTTACTTCCTAAAATGAACCAGTGAGCGCAAATAGCGAGGCATTTAGCACGCTCGGGGTGATATGTAGTAGAATTTCAAACTATGTTTACTGCTGGGGTTAATGGTTCATAACAGAATTACAAACCATCCAAAAAATACAGTCGAAACCCTAAAAGTAGCCAGATGGTCACCGTTTGATAATGATACCTATGTGTGAATAAGATGCTTGTGAACAACCAACCACCATCAACCAATGACTGTATATTCAAGCACATAGGAGTAGGTAGGCATGGTTAGGAGCAACGCTGACAGTGATGGCTGTTTCCGAGCCAAAGGCTGCTAAGTCCCTCTAACAGGCCTGAGGTCCTGACCCCCACAAGTGGGCAGAGTAAGGAATAGTGAGGAGTAACTCTCTCTCTCCGGAGGTAGGAGATGGGATGAAGGTGAATGGTTGAATGTAGGAGAGAAGGGGTAGAGGAATCGAGGGAGAGAGGTTGTGGAGGGATTGAGGGAGGGAGGGGAGTGATTAGGCCTATAGGAATACAGGGGGCCAGAGAGAAGAGAGTTGTTGAAAGAAGAGTTTAGGACTGACTATAGGGTCACTGCTGCCACTTTCCTGTGTTGGTAAGAATCCAGAGGAGTCTCCTGATGTGTGTGTGTGTGTGTGTGTGTGTGTGTGTGTGTGTGTGAGAGAGAGAGAGAGAGAGAGAGAGAGAGAGAGAGAGAGAGAGAGAGAGAGAGAGAGAGAGAGAGAGAGAGAGAGAGAGAGAGAGAGAGAGAGAGAGAGAGAGAGAGGTGATCCTGGAGTTTGACCCACTCCTGAGGAAACATATTGGACAAATACTTAATAAGCAAGAGGTTTGTATGAACCTTGCTGTCTGCCTTTCCAACCTTAGAGGCAATTTAGAAATGCAATAAGGCACCTCAGGGTTTATACCAATATACCAACGGCTAAGGGCTGTAGTCAGGCACTCTGCTTCGCGTCGTGCATAAAAACAGCCCTTAGCCGTGGTACATTGGCCATATGGATTTGCAGCAAGAAGAAAATATTGGCTGCTGTATTAATAGTTGTACTAATATGCCAGACATTAGTGAAAATAGACGCATGCACAAATGTACACACTGTTAGAGTGTTCACTGACCCATCGGCCCAGAGCAGGAGGATTGGGGTCGGTTTAGTATGTGCATGTGCGTGCGTGTGTGTGTGTGTGTGCGTGCGTGTGTGTGTGTGTGTAACAGAGAGAACATCTTAGAAAGAAGATTAGCTATTAGGCTAAGACTGGTCTATATCTGCCATTGATATAGGTGTGTGTGTGTGTGTGTGTGTGTGTGTGTGTGTGTGTGTGTGTGTGTGTGTGTGTGTGTGTGTGTGTGTGTGTGTGTGTGTGTGTGTGTGTGTGTGTGTGTGTGTGTGTAGCAGATTTATTCTCTGTGTATGCATGTGTGCGTGCCTGTTGCAGCGAGGACATCTTTGAAAGTTAGCCGATTAGCCGTGTTAGACTCTGTGCTAAGACGGGCCGATATATGCCATTGATCCTCAATGGGACCATATGTTCCCATACAGAAAGGGAAGCCTCTACACTAACAAGCTTATGTCACTGTATGTTATGTGTCTTCCTCTCTCTCTCTCTGATCAGACCCATTAACACAACTGATTTATAGCCTCACCAGCCGATATTTAGAGACCGGTCTTCATCAGCAACTACGGTTGAAAGGGGAGGGTATATTACTTGAAAAGTTCATATTTTACCAGTAAACTACCAGAATTTTGGTGATTATCAAGGATTTGATGTAATCCATCACAATGTATTTTAGTGGCTCTTTTGGGTACTTCTGATGATCACAGGTGTCTGTATTTATCTCTGGCACTCTGTGTGGCATAATCACATGTACAATATATGAACTAATAAAATTAGTTTATTTAACAATAAATAGAATGCCAAAGCTGTAAAACATCTTAAATATAAACCAGAAACTTAGTGAAAACCATTGGTGTTTAATATGAATGTTTCAGCAGCATGAAATATCCTTTATATATATGTATTTACATACTTTTATTTATTTTACTGCCAATATGTATTTTTTGTCAATGTTCTGTCAATTGTTGGAAGAGTTGCAGAGTTAATTGAAAATAATGTCATTGTTAATTAGATATAACGACACAAGACGAGACCCAGATGTAGACACGGGAGGCGGATGGCTTGAGCTCTGATATTTATTATAATCCAAGGAGTAGGAAAAAGGCAAGTCGGGGACAGGCAAACAGTTCAGTTCATAACCAGGTCATATTCCAAAACAGTACAGGGCAGCAGGCAGGCTCGAGGTCAAGGGCGGTCAGAATGGTCAGGTGTGCTCAGAGTCAGGACAGGCAAGGTTCAAAACCAGGAGGAAGAGGAAAAACAGAGACTTGGAAAAACCAGGAGCTAAGAGAAGAACCGCTGGTTGACTTGGCAAACAAGATGAACTGGCACAGACAGACAGAAAACATAGGTATAAATACACAGGGGATAAGTGGGGAAGATGGGCGACACCTGGAGGGGGGTGGAGACAAGCACAAGTGAAACAGATCAGAGTGTGACATTAGATGCTTTTTTCATTAATTTGTCTATTTCCTCTTAAACTATCTCTAGAAACTAATGGACAATACAGACACAAATATAACAAATGTATACTATACAGTGCATTCAGCAAGTATTCACACCTCTTCCATTTAACCACATTATGTTACGTTACCCTTGATGAAAACCTGCTCCAGAGCGCTCAGGACCTCAGACTGGGGCCAAGGTTCACCTTCCAACAGGACAACAACCCTAAGCACACAGCCAAGAAAATGCAGGAGTGGCTTCGGGGCAAGATTCTGAATGTCCTTGAGTGGCTCAGCAGGAGCCCGGACATGAACCCGATCTAACATCTCTGGAGAGACCCGAAAATAGCTGTGCAGCGACTCTCACCTTCCAACCTGACAGAGCTTAAGGGGATCTGCAGAAAATAATGGAAGAAACTCCCCAAATACAGGTGTGCCAAGCTTGTAGCGTCATACCCAAGAAGGCTCGAGGCTGTAATCGCTGCCAAAGGTGCTTCAAAAAAGTACAGAGTAAAGGGACTGAATGCTTATGTAAATGTCATATTTCAGTTGTTGTTTTTTTAGAAAAGTGCAACAACTAAAAAAGGATTTCTGGAAAAACCAGGGAATTTATTGAAAGTTTCCAGAATGTTGCAAACCTAGTGACTTCTACCTGCAGATACTGTCATCTCTCCTTCACATTATTTCCCAATTTTAAAAGTAGGACCTGCACCCTCAGATGTTACCGGTCACTTTTTCAAACTTGGGTTGCACAACTCAAGACTGCCTAGGCATTAGCTCAAGGAGCTAACACAAGTCAGTCTTCAGATCTCAGAAGGTTAATGCGAGCATAGTTTTTATGATCATATGGTCCTATCATTAGGACGTTGAGAGGTCACTGCCCCTATCATCGTATCCTCCACGGTGTTGTGTGCCTTTCTGCACACTGAGAAATGTTGGCCATACAGGAAGGGCACTGTGACACCAGGATGACACCATGGTTGCACAACAACAAGGGCACTAAGCTGACACACACACAGGCATCATGTTCTACTATAGTTCAATCACCCCCACAGTCCAGTCTCATGGAAAAGCACAGTTGTAATTAAGATTTGAAATAAATATGTGGTACATTACCTCCTGTTTTTGGCTCTGAACCCTTTGCTCTGATCTTGGAGAGAGAGGAGTGGAGAGGTTCAGGAGAGATCGTGTGCTTGTTTATGACACACAGCTGTTGGTGGGAGTGGTCGGAGGGTGGGGGTTGGGCTGGGTGTTGCACAGTCGGGACATCTCTCTCAACTTTGCCCTTTGATGGAGGCCCCCACCTGACACCCCTCACCCTCTCCTACTCCTCTTCTCTTCTCTCCTCCACTTTCGTCACCTTCTTTCCCCTGACCCTGCCAATCTCAGCTGCCTCAGGAAAACCTGTAAGCATTTCCCCTCTCAGTGTGTGTGCATGTGTGTGTGCGTGCGTTCCTGCGTGCGAGTGTGTGTGTGCGTGCCTCTCCACCGTTCTCTGGGTAAATCTGTGACTTTGCTCCCAGTGTGAAGACACCTCATCTGTTTGTGTGTGTGTGTGTGTGTGTGTGTGTGTGTGTGTGTGTGTGTGTGTGTGTGTGTGTGTGTGTGTGTGTGTGTGTGTGTGTGTGTGTGTGTGTGTGTGTGTGTGTGTGTGTGTGTGTGTGTGTGTGTGTGTGTGCGTGTGTGCGTGTGTGTGGGTGTGTGTGTGTGTAAGAGGCTCAGCGCATTACCACCCTAGTGATATAGTGGTAGAGCCTCTCTGGCCCTGGTCTGAGGTACTGTTAGGCCAGGATTCAATCAAATTAGTGCTAACACGATAGTCGATAAAAACGCAGAGCTTTTCATTGCTCTTGTTGAGGCAGTGTCAGAGGTATAACTGTGTAGGAGCTGCCAAATCCACAAGATGCTCCTGTGGCCTCATTAATAAACTGTGCTTACTTACAAATATAGCCTCAAATGTGTATGCGCCAGTTTTCATTTATAAAAAAAATGTACTTGAAGTGAGAATGTGCTCACCTCCCAGCAAACTTAAGACCACATCTGCTAGTGGTAGAGATATTGTATTGCAAGCTGTCAAGTAAGTATTTTGTGCAAATGGGGGATGTGATGAAAAGCTGATTCATAACAAACTAAAAACATATTAACAAGAAAGAAACGACTTGCCATTAGTGAGAAGAGAGAAAATCTGTGTTTTTTTGTTTTTTAAAAATCTAAAACAATTAGACATATGAATATTATAATTAGACATAGGTAAATGTTATACATTAAATACATTTAATTTGATTTTTCCTGTTTTATTTTCATAACCTTTCTAGAATATATTCCTCACCTTTTCTGGCCATGATGGGTTCATATTCACGAAGGAGCCATACAACAAATTCCATGCGCATCTCTCATTTAATAAGACCTGTCTCGTATGCCAAAATAGATAGTCTATAGGCTATGTATTTCAAGTATTGCAATATCATAGGCAACGTGGATTATAATACCGGTATACACTGAGTATACCAAACACTAGGAACACATTCCTAATATTGAGTTGCATCCAACCATTTTGCCCTCAGAACAGCCTCAATTAATCGGGTCAACTTACACACAGCTCTGACACAAACACTTACCCCACCAGACATACCACCAGGGGTCTTTTCACAGTTCCCAAATCCAGAATAAATTCAAGAAAGCGTACAGTATTATATAGAGCCATTATTGCATTGAACACCCCTTATTTGACCTAGATATTTTGTGTGTATGTACTGATATGTTGACTATATGTTCTGTTTTTAAATGTATGTAGTTCTGTCCTTCAGCTGTTCTTGTAATGTTCTGTATTATGTCATGTTCTATGTTTTGTGTGGACCCCAGGAAGAGTAGCTGTTGCTTTAGCAACAGTCAATGTGGATCCTAATCAAATACCAAATACAAGGGTTCAAAAGCGTTCCACAGGGATGCTGGCTCATGTTGACTCCAATACTTCCCACTGTTGTGTCAAGTTGGCTGGATGTCCTTTGGGAACCTGTTGAGCGTGAAAAACCCAGTAGCGGTGCAGTTCTTGATACCAGTGTGCCTGGCACCTACTATCATACCTCGTTCAAAGGCACTTAAATATTTGTCTTTCCCATTCACCATTCACATACACAATCCATCTCTCAATTGTCTCAAGTCTTAAAAATCCTTCTTTAACCTGTCTCCTCCTCTTCATCTACACTGATTGGTGGATTTAACAAGTGACACCGACAAGGAATCATAGCTTTCACCTGGTCAGTCTATGTCATGGAAAGAGCAGGTGTCCTTAATGTTTTGTATACTCAGTGTACAGTTGAATTTAACAGCTGATAGACCTATGTATCATGTTTCCATTTGATATTGTCACTTGCACCAACTTGCACAAGTAGGCCGACAGTGAAATGCTTTTCTTGCTCTTTCCTAACAATGCAGTAATGAATATCAGTAGTACTATAATATATATATATATATATATATATATATATATATATATATATATATGTATTTGAGGTCAAGTAGAACAAAAACACATAAGTATTATAACTGTGACTACTGTAAGTATTGCAATTGCTTTTTTTGTAGCCTACTCTACAATGTCTCAGAATTCGCAGGCCATTTTCTGGTCGAGTCACAGTAAATATCCCATGCAGCCGCATTACAAGTTCGAACCCTGGAATGTGATGTATTTTACACCTCGATTAGTGTGATATAAAGCACTATTATTTTGTTTATGATAATGCATTTTTAAAAATGGTCATAATTTCTCTATATAGCCAAGACTTTCGTGTTCTGAACTTCTCACCCCAGTAGGATATAAGAGGGGTGTTATTTCATGACAATAACCACAATAGCAGCTGCTCGCAGCCTAAACAAAAGCAATGAAAATCTATGCATTATGTTGGCTAATGCGGGTTACTGCTGATCTGATTGAATCCTGGCCTTAACAGTGGTTGAAGCTTTGCTGTCCTTGGCTTACCTTTCTATGCCCTTTGGTCCACCTGCTGTCCCTCTGAATGACGGACTGTGTGTGTCTGTGTGTTTCTATATCTCTTACACAACCCTTGGGCAATGTTTTCTTGCCGGAGGATTACAATAACACTACTCTCTCTGCTCCAAGCACTAACAGCAGTACTTTAATTCCTGTTGTTAGGATACTTACACTGAACAAAAATCTAAACGTAACATGTCAAGTGTTGGTCCCATGTTACAAGAGCTGAAATAAAAGATCCCAGAAATGTTCCTTGCTCACAAAAAGCATATTTCTTTCAAATCGTGTGCACAAATTTGTTTATATCCCTATTAGTGAGCATTTCTCCTTTGCCAAGATAATCCATCCACCTGACAGATGTGCCATATAAAGCTGATTAAACAGCATGATCATTACACAGGTGCACATTGTGCTGTGGACAATAAAAGGCCACTCTAAAATGTCTAGTTTTGTCACACAGCACAATGCCACAGATGTCTCAAGTTTTGTGGGAGTGTCCAATTGGCATGATGACTGCAGGAATGTCCACCAGAGCTGTTGCCAAAGAATTGAATGTTCATTTCTCTACCATAAGCCACCTCCAACGTCCAACCGGCCTCACAACCGCAGACCACGTGTGACCACGCCAGCCCAGGACCTCCACATATGGCTTTTTCACCTGCGGGATCGTCTGACGCCAGCTACCCGGACAGCTGATGAAATTGTGGGTTTGCACAACTGAAGAATTTCTGCACAAACAGTCAGAAACGTCTCAGGGAAGCTCATCTGCATGCCTATTGCCCTCTCTTGGGTCCTGACCTGACTGCAGAATAGCGTTGTAACCGACTTCAGTGGGTAAATGCTCCTCTTTGATTTGCCACTGGCATGCTGGAGAAGTGTCTTCTTCATGGATGAATCCTGGTGTCAACTGTACCGGGCAGATTTTCTGATGTCACTGTGACATCTGTGAACAGTGCCCCAATGGTGGAGGTGGGGTTATGGTATGGGCAGGCATAACTGCCCATTGTCGTGCCATTCATCCACCACCATCACCTCATGTTTCAGCATGATAATGCACGGCCCCATGTTGCAAGGATCTGTACACAATTCCTGGAAGCTGAAAATATCCCAGTTCTTCCATGACCTGCATTCTCACCAGACATGTTGACCATTGAGCATGTTTTGGATGCTCTCGATCGACATGTATGATAGCGTGTTCCAGTTTCCTCCAATATCCAGCAACTTTGTACAGCCATTGAACAGTAGGACAACATTCCACAGCCTGATCAAATCTATGTGAAGGAGATGTGTCGCGCTGCATGAAGCAAAATTGGTGGTCATTCCACCCAGATACTGACTGGTTTTCTGATCCATGCCACTACTTTTATTAAGGTGTCTGTGACAGACAGATGGATATCTGTATTCCCACTCATGAAATCTATAGATTGGGGCCTAATGAATCTATTTAAATTGACTGATTTCCTTATATGAACTGTAACTCAGTCAAATCTTTGAAATTGTTGCATGATGCGTTTACATTTTTGTTCAGTGTACATACTGTACAGACTTGTCCTACTCTCAGACTTGTCTCTCTTCCTTCCCTCTTTCTCTCTTTTAGAATACTGCAGACTTGGAGGTCAATACTAATGCCCTCTCTCTCTCTCTTTCTCCCTCCCTATCCCTCTCTCTGTCTTCCATCAGGCAATCTAAGGAGTCATCAGTAGCAGAGATAGATTTTAATACAGTACAGTATCTCAGCCACCATAATCATATTGCTATGACCACTGGCCATGCTAAGTTGCTGATGGTGAGATTCAGAGGATAATTCTGTTTACAGGCCGTATATCTCACAGATGATTAATGTTCGCATTTACCTCGCTCCCCTGCCTCTCTCTTTTCTCTCTTCCTCACTCTTTCTCTACTGTAGCTCTCTCTCTTCTCTCTTTTCTCTCACAATCTCTTTCTCTCCATCCCTCTCTCTCCATCCTTCTCTCTCCAACCTCTTTCTCTCCTGCTCTCTTTTCTCTCTCCCTCTCTCTCTCTTCTTCCTTAGAGGAAGGTTAGTTCAATTACAGTGCACTTGTTATACTAATGATGAGAAAAAAAGAAAAACTAGTCAAAACTCTCACATTTACAAACATGCACACGCACGCACGCACGCACGCACGCACGCACGCACGCACACACACACACACACACACACACACACACACACACACACACACACACACACACACACACACCTGTGATGCACGTCTCTGGTCTTTAATTGAGACGTACACTTCTCTAGTGGGCCAGGAATAGCAGTCGCTCCCTTTCTTCATCCACATCCTTTCATCCTTTTATCTCACACACAGAGAGAAAAAGAGATGGAGATATTGAGAGGTCCTTCAGCTCACGGATGGAAGAGAAAAGAAAAGAGGAAAATGGTTGAAAGCACAATGGTGCATTAATTAATCTCTTATGGTTTCAATTCATATGATAATGTAAGTCTTTTCTAGTTCATATAATGCCTCCTTGATGATGTGGGTGTTTACGAAAACAGGTGTGGGTATGTTTGTGCCTGTAAGGCAGGGTGGCAGCCGGGGTCGGTCACAGGACCACAAGTGATTTGTTTTGACCCCACGCCACCCCCTTGCCTTCCAAAGTAAAAAAAAAAAAAAAATCTATATATATTTTTTTTGTGGTGGTAAAAAAAAGACTGTAAAATCACCAGGAATTCAGCTAATAATGTGTTTAATTTAGGACATCCATTCGCTAGAAACATATGTGATCGTATGATTCTGTTACGGCTTTCTAGGTGAGAAGGAGAGTCGGACCAAAATGTGGCGTGTAGATTGCGATCCATGTTTAATAAACAAACCTAAAACACGAATCAATTACAAACACTACAAAACAAAGAACGTAACGAAAACCGAAACAGCCTATACTGGTGTAAATAAACACAGACCAAGGACATCAGGACACTAAGGACAATCACCCACGAAACACTCAAAGAATATGGCTGCCTAAATATGGTTCCCAATCAGAGACAACGATAAACACCTGCCTCTGATTGAGAACCACTTCAGACAGCCATAGACTTAACTAGAACACCCCACTAAGCTACAATCCCAATACAAACACACCACATACAAAAACCCATGCCACACCCTGGCCTGACCAAATAAATGAAGACAAACACAAAATACTTCAACCAGGGCGTGACAGATTCAAGGTCTGAAATATTTTTGGGCTTAGTTGTGATTCATTTGCAGTGTACAAATTATTATAATTATGTTCCGGACCTCGTGACAAAAATCAGCCCGCGGCTGAATCTCGTTGCCTACCCCTGCTGTAAGGTGCATCTTAATTGCAAATTATTTTTGCTTGTCCGAAAGAGCTTGTTGGGAAACAGCTACTGACAGCTCAATTAACAGCACAGAGTTGTTTTGTAAACAAACAAACTCACTCATTCACACACCCATGTATACACAGGCTGACCATTTTACCATTTTTAAATATGTAGGTCAGAAATATAGTGGTTTTTCACTCGTGACTGTCATGTCACAAGGTCAGGGGTCATTCAGGAGGTTCAGGGTCTGAAGGTGGATCATCTGTTGGCCTCAAAACTACTCTGACCTACCAAGCAGTGTCAGCAAGGTGGGGGACATCTGGGTCAGTGGGGTACTGGCCACTGAGTCACATCACACTGCCGACTACGCCATCTACAGACTGACCGGTAGGCTGGATCATATGTCCGACATCTCTGTGATCTAATCCTCAATGTGTCTTTTGTGAAATAATCTCTGGAACAGCATTCATTCTTTCTATCATAGCAGCATCTGAAGGACAAGTTGGAATAAAAGCAAGCGAAACCGAGACAGGTTGGCATTTAATTTCTCATTCCGAAAGTCCTAACATGGTGCTGTCACATTTCTGACTTCACTCGTTGTTGATCAATTTTTGACAGAGCAGAGTGGTCTGTCTGTAACACAGCAGGTTGTTGGCTCCTTAATTGGGGAGGACGGGCGTGTGGTAATGGTAGGAGTGGAAGAAGTGGAATGATATCAAATACATCAAACACATGATTTCTATGTGTTTTATGCCATTCTATTTGCTCCGTTCCAACCATTATCATGAGCTGTCCTCCCCTCAGCAGCCTCCACTGGTCTGTAAACTGCCTTGGAAACAGCACTGTTGTTTACCAACAGTTAGTTCTGACAATATCCTAGATACTCTACATTCCACGCCATACTGAGCTTACCAGTACAATACATTTTGGGTATGAAAAAACAGGCAAGGGTCAGAAGGCTGTAAACGGTATAATGTTTACTATATTTTAAACCACATAGTACAGCGGCTTTATGCTCTGTGAGTCATGTTACATTATATTCATCTCAAAAACATCCCTGGTGTTAACAGAGTATGAAAGGGCAGGGGGACACATGTAAGAGAAACATGCTGTAGGGGTCTATGTATGATGACAAAGCATAGTCACTGTGTCTCACTGACCTGACATCTATATATTATTATATATTTCTGACCTTAACTCTAACACTTGTGCATGGACCCACACATGCACATACACATACACTCTCCCACTATCTCCTTGAATTGTACATCTCTTGAAGCAAATATGATACCAGCTGAAGGTTAAAGAGATTCTCCAGCTGCCGCCAAATTGGGATGTATTTATCTTTATGGTAAAAGCATCGTGTGCCTGCCTAATATCAGAACAGCTAAGTGGAGCAACAGAAGGACTGTAAGCCTTAGAGCTCTGGTATGGTAGGCCTGTACTCTGCTGCATGATGCTTTGCAATGTGTCAGGTTTCTCTGACGGAAAAAACACACAAATAAGTGACACTCAAACAACAATTTAAAACAACCAACGTGTGAATTCAGATGTTTCCTTAGTGTTGGGATGTGTTGAAGATATCTGTTGGTGGATTGGTAGGACAGCAACTAGTTTCCCCATCAAATCATTGGATGTGGAGAGCTTTGTAGTGGTATTGATCACAGCAAGATCAGAGGGCCTGGGGCATGGCTGATATTCAGAATGTTATTACCTCTCTCTCACAATTGGGCCCCCTATCACTTCTATAACTCACACGGACACACATGTACACACACACACACACACACACACACACACACACACACACACACACACACACACACACACACACACACACACACACACACACACACACACGCACACAATAACTCGAAGGGACTGAGAGGATTAAGTTCCAAACACAAATTATTAATCCATTTCAATTACCTTTCCTGTGATCAATCATATTCTCATTATGGTCTGGAGCATTCATCACTATACTTTACTGTACAGACTGTTTCTCCAGCAAGGAACCTCAGGGTTCATACTCAGTTGTTGTGTAAATAAGAAACACAAAAGCATACTTTGGTTCAAATGTATGAGGAAATATTGACTCAGACAGAAATGTTGAAGAGATACAGTAAGGAGTTCCTGGGCATTCAATAAATGGTTCTGGAGGGAAGGAATGTTCTCTGGAAAATTGTCAGAAAAATCTAAAATTGGTGATAATTGTTATAATTTAAGTTTGAATGATTCTGTGTACAGGCCTTGCTAAAAATGGGCTCCTGCCTCCTGCAGGCTTGGTTGAGTCTGTTGATGTTCAACAGCTTTTTATCATGTCACTAGACGTCTATTGCCAGTTAAAGAGACCAGGGACAGCAAGTAGACTGCTGCTGAGGCCAGGATTTTCCAGACCACCTGCCTAAAGACTGTATATGCGGAGGTCTGAAAAACACTAATAAGAAAAACACTCACACACCCCTGCAATAGAAGATCCTTTTGCAAAATAAGAATGGTCAACAGTTCTCATCTAAAATAATAATTTTGTCATTATTAATGTTTATTATACAGCTTCGGGAGTAATACCAGAGACAGTAGAGAAAGCAAGACATCTGACAGGTACTTTTTTTCTGGTCTGGGTGGGGCAAGGGGGAGGGTAAACTAATAAGGTAGTGAAAAATGAGGAGAAATAGCACCATTAAATTCAGTACGTTTGCAGTAACTCCACTCTCTGAGGTTGTCTCAGGGGGAGTGGGATATTCAAAATCACTACACTGTACAGGTTACATACAAATATAAGCACCCCCTATTTGATCTTTTTTTTTTACATTCACAAGGAAGGAGCAATGAACGTAAGCTCTTCACGGATCCATCTATACTCGAATACCGAGGGACCCAAGCGGGTCCAGATCCAGAATTCTAAATAATGTCATGCAACTGGGTTGGATCTGATATGATCGTCTCGGGTATGTGTCATTTTAACTGACTAGTCCAGAAGCAGCTGTACAGATCTGAATGTGACTGCCGCAGTAGAGAGAGAGATAGGAATTGTATGTGTGATGTGGTAAGGTTGGACCCAGGTGCAGAGAAGAGACCAGATGAGGAATCAGTGGGTAAGGATAAACATAATAAAACATATGAAAGCCCAGGATCACAGTACACTTGAAAAAACAACAAACACTAACAATTCACCGTAAACACCGTCAACAATTCACACTTCTGCAAAGGACCACAGATAACACACCTCTTTTAACAGGGACACAATCATTAAATAATAAAAAGTCTAAGGGGTGTCTCTACCGCCCTCTGGGGCCAGGAGGAACCATGACAGCCCCCCCCCCCCCCCCCCCCCCCCCCCCCCCCGTTTGGAGTGGCTCCAGCCAACCACCACGTTGTTGTTAGAAGTCTCTAACAAGACCCGGATCCAGGATGTCCCGGGCAGGCACCCACACCCGCTCCTCAGGACTGTAGCCCTCACAGTCCACCTGGTACGGCTGAGTTCCTCGGACCCGACAAGCCTCCAACAGACGCCGGACTGTGTAGGTCAGGCGGCAATCCACAAGTCGAGGGGGCGGAGGAGCAGGTGTGGGGGGAGAGAATCGACTGGTCCTTACCAGCTTGAGACAGGAGGCATGAAAGGACGAACAGACCCTCATGGACCTGGGAATCTGGAGATGATGTGACCGGGTTGATGCGACTCAGGATCTTGAATGGTCCTATGGAGCGAGGAGTGAGCTTCCATGAGTCCACTTTTAAGGGAAGATCACAGGTGGACAGACACACCCATTGGCCTGGTTGGAGGAGTTGAAGAGGTCTTCGGTGCTGGTTTGCCTAATGTTGGTGTTGGGCAGAGGAGCAGAGCAAGAAGGATAGCGCTCTGATCCAGGTGTGGCGACATCGTCGAATGAATGCATCAGCGGATGGCACCTCCACTTCGGGGGGGTGAACCCGAACTGACACTCAAACGGTGATAGTCCAGTGAACGAGTTCGGCAGTGTGTTATGAGCATACTCCGTCCAGACGAGGAACCCTCTCCAGTTGCTGACCTATGGAGAAGTAGCATCGGAGGAACTTCTCCAGCTTCTATTTGGCCTGCTCAGTTTGCCCATTCGACTGAGGGTGGAACCCCGAGACTCATAGATGCACCCAACAGGGAACAGAATGCCTTCCAATTCCATGCGACGAACTGGGGCCCACAATCTGAGACAATGTCCTGGGGAAGTTTGTGTCGTCGAAAGACATGGATAATCATTAGATCAGTGGTCTCCTTCGCTGAAGACAACTTGGGTAAGGCGATGAAATAGGCTGCCTTGGAGAACCACCAATATAGTGGTAAGCCCTTGAGATGGAGTTAACCCTGTGATAAAGTCTACAGACAGATGAGACCAGGGCCGGCTGGGGATGGGCAGAGGTTGGAGCAACCTAGTCGGTCGCTGACGTGAAGACTTGCTTTGGGCACAGATGGAACAGGCCGCAACAAAGGATCTCATATCCTCCATCACCCCTCAACAACCCACTTAACTGACAAGAGCTCCAGGTTGCCTACATCGCAGTTGCATTACGCTGGCGAGAACCGCTTGGAGAGAAAGGTGCACGGGTGCAGTTTCTTGTCCTCCTCTGTTATGAACTTGAGTGAAGACCCAAAAGCGGTTTTAACAGAAAACAGAGTTCTTTAATGAAAATACAGGAATGGCATAAATCCTCTTCCAACGTTGTCAGCGGAACAAAAGAACGTTAGTATAGTGCAGGATGCTCCTGCCAGGCAGACTCCGACAGGACAGGACAAGGTGGAAGCAAACGAGACGACAGCTTGCTTCTGGCATCAAAAAACACAAACAAGAATCAGACACTGAAAGTAGCAGGAACAGAGAGAGAAATAGAGACCTAATCAGAGGGGGAAGAGAGAACAGGTGGGGAAGAGTGAAAGAGCTAGTTAGGGCAGATGTAGAACAGCTGAGGAATGAGAGACAGAGAAGGTAACCTAAAAAGACCAGCAGAGAGAGAGAATGAAGAGAAAGGACAGGAACAGACATAACAAGACATGACATCCTCATTCTGCTGTGAAATGACCACCCTGCTCCGGTGTCCGAGGCATCCACGAGGCGTCCACATCCATCACATGAG
This sequence comes from Oncorhynchus masou masou, assembly GCF_036934945.1. Lineage (NCBI taxonomy): Eukaryota > Metazoa > Chordata > Actinopteri > Salmoniformes > Salmonidae > Oncorhynchus > Oncorhynchus masou. Next base: position 27,721,494 of record NC_088242.1, read on the forward strand.
TCGGATCAGGATGAACAAGGATGGGTCCAGAAGTGAAACATCCCTTGAGCTCCATGAATGCCCTGTAAGCCTCGGGGGTCCATCAAAAACGGGTTTGGGACTTGCAGGTTAGGACCCTGAGGGGCGCTGACACCGCACCAAAGTTGCTTATTAAATGCCTGTAAAAATGGGCAAACCCGAGGAAATGCTGGGCCTGCTTGCGTTAGGTGGGACGGGGTCAGTCAGCAACCGCATCTTTACGGGGTCCATTTGGATGCCTGTGGTAGAGGTAATGCGACCCAGGAAGGAAACCTGGGATACATGGAATTCACACTTCTCTATCTTGACATATAGTTGACTCTGCAGGAGGCATCTCAGGACTTGACGGATGTGCAGTATGTGTTCCAGAAGGGTCTTGGAGGAGATCAAATTGTTGTTGAGGTAAACAAAGATTAAACGATTCAATATATCCCTCAGGGTGTCATTTACCAATGCTTGAAAGACTGCCGTGAGTTCGATAATCTGAAGGGCATGACTAAATACTCATAGTGGCCACTAGGGATGTCAAAGGCACTCATCTCCCTCCCTGATTCTCACCAGATCGTGAGCGTTGTGAAGTTTGGACCTCAGGGGTAGGGGGTAATGATTCTTAATCGTAATCTGGTTCAGCCCTCTATAGTTGATGCAGGGCCTCCATCCTTCTTACCCACAACAGAAGAAGCCTGCACCAGCAGGGGATGTAGAGGGGTGAATGAACCTGCCTCCAGCCTCCAGCCTCTTACTGAAGGCCTCCCGGAGGTCGAAGTCTTCGGAAGGGAGAGCGGAAAAGTCTTGGACTTCAAGGGATGCAGGACGACATGGCGAGGCTCTTGGTGGGGGTCTTAGACATGGCAGTCCTTTCCCCAGTCTAGTAGGTGTCCCATGGACCAGGAAACTAGTGGGTTATGTAGAGCTAGCCAGGGGTACCCTAGATAAGAAAACTATCAACTGAAAACTAAGAGTCTCTGAGTGGTTCAGCCCAACCTGCAGTAGAATGGGCTTGGTCGGATATTCCACCTGACCGGAGTCAATGGGGCATCAATCGAGGGCTTGGAGCTGTAGAGGGATGGGACATTTCAAGCAAGGGGATCTGTAACTCTCCTGCGAAGTATTGATCAATAACAATATCTGCGGCCCCGGAGTCCACATTGGCTTGAATCTCGTGCTGACGGTTGTCCCAGTGGAGGGTTGCGGGTAGTAAGAGATGGTGACTGGGTAGCCGGGAGGTAACTGCACAGCTCATCAGAGTCTGTCCTTCTGTCCTGGGGAGTCCTGGGGTTTCCCGTCAGCTCTGGGCAGGTAGCAAGCAGAAGGCCGAGACCGTCGCCATAGAGGCAGCAGCCTTCGTTCATTTGCCTGGCACACTCCTCTGTGCTCAGACGTGTGCAACGCAGCTATATGGGATCCTCCATGCTGGGCTCGGTGGGCTTGGGGTGCCCAGGAAACCAGAATGCTGGAGTGGTGTCAAAAGAGCGCTGTCTCATCCCTTCCTGGATGCGGTTGTCCAACCTGATTTTCAGCATTATCAGGGACTCGAGGTCCTCTCTCAATTCCTGTGCGGCCAGTTCATCTTTGATGGAGTTAGACAGACCCTGGTGGAAAGTAGTAACCAGTTTCTCCGTATTCCACCCACTCTTGGTGGCGAGGGTGCGGAAATCAATGGCTAAGTCATGCACTGGTCTGGCCCCTTGGCAGAGGTTGAACAGTCGGCTAGCCACTTCTCGTCCGCCAACTGGGTGGTCGAAGACTCGTCAGAGAAGGCTACTATGGATCTGCAAGATGGTGGCTGCTGTTCCCACACCGCCGTTGCCCACGCCGGGGCCTTGCCCGAGAGTAGAGAGATGATGTAGGCGATCATGGCTGATTGGTGTGGAACGAGGAGGACTATAGCTCAAACACCAGAGAACACTGAGTGAGGAACCCCTTGCATCCTCCTGGGTGGCTGTCATACTGCTCAGGGGCTGGGATCTTGGGTTCCCGGTACAGTTTCACTGGAGGAACCACGGTGACATCTGTAGCACTGGGCGATGAGACCTGGGCGTTGGCTCTTCCTGGGGCGTGTCGTGGTTGGAGGGACTCGGTAAGTGCCCAAAGGGTCCCGGAGATTTGGGAGAGCTGCTCTTGCTGCCATCCTAACAGTGCTCCTTGGTGGGCTACCACATTCCAGATCTGGGTGATCTCTGCTGGGTCGATGTTGTGGCAGAAGCTTGCTGTGATGTGGTAAGGTTGGACCCAGGTGCAGAGAAGAGACCAGACGAGGAATCAGTGGTTAAGAATAAACATAATAGTTTACTAAGATACGGTAGCAGCAGCACCACAGTACACAAAAACGAAGCACACAAACAATTAAAGTTTCTGCAAAGGACCACAGAAAACACACCTTTTAATTAACAGGGACACAACCATGAAATAATAAGATACACACAGTCCAATAAAAGTCTCTAGGGCGGTCACTGCCGCCCTCTGGTGCCAGGAGGAACCATGACAGTATGATACTTCTGCTCTTGCTTTTCACGAGAGTGGAGCGTGTAGCTTGTTGTTGGCCAATCATATGTCATCATTGTACATGAGAATTTCTTATTAACTGACTTGCCCAGTTAAATAAAGGTTAAATAAATAAAATAAGAAATGTCATCAAAGTGGCTGTTCCACTGGATGTCAGAAGGTGAATTCACCAATTTGTAAGTCGCTCTGGATAAGAGCGTCTGCTAAATGACTTAAATGTAAATGTAAATGTTAAATGGATGTCTACCCTCAAGCTCAACATCAACAAGATGGAGCTGTTTTTCCTTCTGCCAGGCACTCAGAGATGCATGTTGTCACCTGGGTGTCAGAAGAGGGGAAGGAGAAAGTAGTTGAGTGTCATCCGCATAGCAATGATAGGAGAAACCATGTGAGGATATGACAGAGCCGAGTGACTTGGTGTATATGGAGAAGAGGAGAGTACCTAGAACTGTGCCCTGGGGGACACCGGTAGTGAGAGTACGTGATGCAGACACAGATCCTCTCCACGTCACCTGGTAAGCGCGGCCTGCCACGTAGGATGCAATCCAAGAATGTGCAGAGCATGAGACACCCAGCCATGAGAGGGTGGAGAGGCGGATCTGATAGTCACGATGTCGAAGGCAGCGGGTAGATCTCAGAGAATGAGAGCAGAGGAGAGAGAGTCAGCTTTTGCTGTGCGGAGAGACTGTGACAGAGAAGAGCAGTCTCGGTTGGGTGACCCGCTGTGAAGCCGGACTGGTTAGGGTCGAGAGAGAGCGAGATAGTTGGTCAAGTGTTTTGGAAAGAAAAGAAAAAAGGGATACTGGTCTGTAATTTCTGACATCAGAGGGGTTGAGTGTTTTTTTAGGAGGCGAGCAACTCGGGCCATTTGATATAAAATAAAAGTTAACTATACCTGACTAAAATAAATAAATAAATAACTATAGTGGTTTAGGTTCATTTCCCCCCGTTTGTGGGCTCTGCCAGTCAAGAAACAGAAGGGCGCATTTGCCGATAGAAACTTTGTACAGTTGGCTAAACATAGGGGTAAGAAGACCTAATGTACTTTTTTTCTCCAACCAACGTAGGCCTACCTAGCGAAATTACTGTAGCTGACATTATCCCCCTTTCAACATTGTTTTTGACAGACTACCCCATTCATAGATGCTAACTGCTTTAGCGCCTATTGACAATAGTATCTTTTTTAGGGGGGGCTTTATGAAGTTCGTTCTGATCATTAACACGCATCTCTTGCGGTACTGTTTTGGAAACATAAGGAGCTTATTTTTTATATCAGCGTGAAATCGTTTTCAAAAAACAAAAAGTTAAATTGATACACACCTTGATAGGGTTGATGTTCCCACACGGCCATATCTCCATGTTACAGTGCTTGTTTACGGAGGACAAGAGGCAACCACCTAAGCTAATTAGCTATCTAGCATAGTCCAAACACCTGTGTGTAAGCGTAACTCGGCAAGTGTAGCGTAAATGTAGTTTTGTCAGATGGAGGCACCCATACCTTAGCTGTATGGATCTGTTCAAAACTGCTACAGTAAGTGTATGTTTTTTATTTTAAGGATTTAAGGACTTTCTTGCCGATGAAAGATAAGCTGTATCATAAGTGATGGTTATTGAGGTTTCTAAACTTTAAAACACAGCGCCAGGATTGTAGTTCACACGAGGTAGTCATGGGCTAAGCTAATGGCCGAAAGCTGTAGGGAGAAGGCAGAATGCCGACCTAGAGAGTTCGAGAGCTACTGGAAGACATGATAGGCTACATGGATTGATGGACCACGTCTTCTTCTTTTCCTTTTTCTTCTTTGGTATCATGACGTTGGCACCTTTTGTTTGTGCATGCTTCCACCTAATGTGTGTGGTCGACCATGTTACATTTTGTTTGTGCATGCTTCCACCTAATGTGTGTGGTCGACCATGTTACATTTTGTTTGTGCATGCTTCCACCTAATGTGTGTGGTCGACCATGTTACATTTTGTTTGTGCATGCTTCCACCTAATGTGTGTGGTCGACCATGTTACATTTTGTTTGTGCATGCTTCCACCTAATGTGTGTGGTCGGCCATGTTACATTTTGTTTGTGCATGCTTCCACCTAATGTGTGTGGTCGACCATGTTACATTTTGTTTGTGCATGCTTCCACCTAATGTGTGTGGTCGGCCATGTTACATTTTGTTTGTGCATGCTTCCACCTAATGTGTGTGGTCGACCATGTTACATTTTGTTTGTGCATGCTTCCACCTAATTTTGTTTGGCATCGACCATGTTACATTTTGTTTGTGCATGCTTCCACCTAATGTGTGTGGTCGGCCATGTTACATTTTGTTTGTGCATGCTTCCACCTAATGTGTGTGGTCGGCCATGTTACATTTTGTTTGTGCATGCTTCCACCTAATGTGTGTGGTCGACCATGTTACATTTTGTTTGTGCATGCTTCCACCTAATGTGTGTGGTCGGCCATGTTACATTTTGTTTGTGCATGCTTCCACCTAATGTGTGTGGTCGACCATGTTACATTTTGTTTGTGCATGCTTCCACCTAATGTGTGTGGTCGACCATGTTACATTTTGTTTGTGCATGCTTCCACCTAATGTGTGTGGTCGACCATGTTACATTTTGTTTGTGCATGCTTCCACCTAATGTGTGTGGTCGGCCATGTTACATTTTGTTTGTGCATGCTTCCACCTAATGTGTGTGGTCGACCATGTTACATTTTGTTTGTGCATGCTTCCACCTAATGTGTGTGGTCGACCATGTTACATTTTGTTTGTGCATGCTTCCACCTAATGTGTGTGGTCGGCCATGTTACATTTTGTTTGTGCATGCTTCCACCTAATGTGTGTGGTCGACCATGTTACATTTTGTTTGTGCATGCTTCCACCTAATGTGTGTGGTCGGCCATGTTACATTTTGTTTGTGCATGCTTCCACCTAATGTGTGTGGTCGACCATGTTACATTTTGTTTGTGCATGCTTCCACCTAATGTGTGTGGTCGACCATGTTACATTTTGTTTGTGCATGCTTCCACCTAATGTGTGTGGTCGACCATGTTACATTTTGTTTGTGCATGCTTCCACCTAATGTGTGTGGTCGACCATGTTACATTTTGTAATATAAAAATCAAAAGGAATGGGGGAAACAAAAAAATTGCACCAACTAACACCACACCTACAGTGCATTCGGAAAGTATTCAGAACCCATCAATCTACACACAATACCCCGTAATGATGAAGTGAAAACAGGTTTTTAGATTTATTTGCAAATAGAAATATCTTATTTATATAAGTATTCAGACTCTTTGCTGTGAGACTCGAAATTAAGCTCAGGTGCATCCTGTTTCCATTGATCATCCTTGAGATGTTTCTACAACTTTATTGGAGTCCACCAGTGTTAAATTCAATTGATTGGACATAATTTGGAAAGGTACACACCTGTCTATATAAGGTCCCACAATTCACAGTGCATGTCAGAGCAAAAACCAAGCCATGAGGTCGAAGGAATTGTCCGTTGAGCCCCGAGACAGGATTGTGTCGAGACACTGCTTGGTTGGTTGCTGTCTCAAGCCTCTCCCTCCTCCCTGCTCCCCATGTCACTCGTTCACACTCACACACAGCCTACACACACAGCACGGACCCTGCTAGAGGGACCTCTCTCTACCTCCTCTCCCTCACGCTTTAAAAATTGTGGTTTGTTCTGATCTGATATAGAGCTCTGACCAGCTCTATACGTAACGAGTCTAGTTTTCCTCAGGTCCGTTCGGAACTGGTCGCTATATTTAAAACAATTCTTTATTAGGTCTGAGTGGGAACGCCCTAAATCCATTTCAGAACGGGTCTAACTATTTGGACCCATGAAGGCCTCTACAAGGAACAGGAGAGTGACATGGCAGGAGATGGCCGGACATTGTCTGATGAGTAGGTAGGCTGACGGGAGAAGAGAGAGCCAGAGAGCCTAAATCCTAACCCTAACTTTCGAATCCACTCCACTCAGCATCACCTGTCTGGCGATGAACGCCTCCCGGACCATAGCCCAGAGAAGAATTTCCGAATCCAGGTGGAAAGCCAAACTCAAGACCTTAGCTCCACTTGGCCTGAATGGGCAATAAATATGAATATCTAACCTTGACCTGTAGGGGTCGGTCAGGGTCAAATTAGGAGATCCAGAGGGGCCACCAACACCAGGAGTAAGTTCAGGAAAAATATGTATTTATGTATATATGTATTTATTTGCCCTGCCTTGTTTTGTCTCTAGTTTTTGCAACGACACGCTAGGTATGGCTGGTAGGAAGGCATCGAGGAGGAACAATGACAGAAGTCCAACACACAGGGGCACAGCTTAAACCAGGCTAGGCTGGCATAATTATTCAAAATAAAAGGTTCACAGAGCTGGTTCTCAAACAATAACTGAAAACAAAACACTCTCCAACTCTACTTAACCTAACCTAGAGTTAGCCTTAACTTTAAAGAACATTTGTTGGACAGCTACACAGCTTACGTTGAGGTCCAGTCCCTTCTTCCAGTGAAGAACACAATGTCCAGGGCTTTAAACAAATGTCTGTAGCGGTCAGCCTCCGGCATCCAGCCAGGAGCTCCCCTGTACTGAACTACAGCAGCCCCTTAGATTTCCTCAGGTGCGTTGCAGCCTAACAAGGCCATGTGGCATCTGGGGGTGGAGTCCTGCAGCCTAGCTTGCTGCAGCCTACAATGCTGGTTGTGGGGCGTGAATAACTCTCCAAACAATGGTTTTCCACATTTTGTCTTTTATATTTATTTATTATATTAAGCACTTATTTTTGCAGCCCTTAATCCCTTTATTTTAATATAGTTTTACTATATTATTTACTTATTCAATTATTTATCTATGAATTTACTGTTCCAGCTTGCATGCATTATTATAATAATTTGTTCTACTTGTTTACCCTCAACACTTAATCAATCCTTGTCTTTCTCTCATTGAACCATCGCAGGTGACCCCTCTGAGCTCTCGGCCTCTATTGACGCCTCAGGCAAACAACCAGCCCATGTTCCCCCACCCTCTCCAGACCAGACTGACCGGTCATATACATACACAGACATAGCAGGAAGTTGCAATAGGCCTGTGCAACACAAGGTTTGATACAAACAGAAACCCTCTTAAACCTAAACCTAACCCTAGCTTCATGTCCACATCCTGGTTCAACCCTAACCCAAACACACACCCTGGCATCTGGGTCAGGGGAGAGAAGCCAGGTCAGAGATGGACACACACCGACAGGCCATACAACCACAAATATTACCTTATTTTTCACCTCTCTATATTATATTCTGCTTTAGAACCACTGTTGTTAGGTTTGTAATAGAATAGAAGAGTGTAGAGAAACCTAATTGAACACTCAATATGCAAATGTCCCTTGCCTTTCAGTTGACAGAGACATATAATCCTAATGATGAGACCAATGTAAAGATGAGCTAAGGTCGTGTCCTGGTGTATCCAATAACAGATGGTGCAATTTAAAATGGATTTGAGGCTCATTGAGAAGTACCGCAGGTTTCAAGCACTTCACCCCTGAGAGCAGTAACAAGTACTGCTACAAGTTATCTCTCTGACCGCTGATGCCCTTCAAGTCATGCGCATGCACGCACGCACGCACACACACCAACACACATACACCGACACACACACACCGACACACCGACACACCGACGCACACACACAGAGCAGTCATTAGGACCTGTGTGTGCCTGTGTTGTGCTGGGACTGCAGTGAAGGCTATTACGCTCCCCAGCTCAGCTCTGTCTTAATAATGCATGATTAATTAGGCAGCTTTGAAAAAGGCAGAAACTGAGCAGAGACTGGAAACTGGAGAAGGACCCAGCAGGCACACTATCCTATGGTACACTCAGACAGTATGCACCTATGCACACACACACTTGCATACACACACACATATACACATGCATTACCATTCGCACAAAAACACACGCACATTTGAAAACATATTTCTATAGAAAATAACAATTGTGTCTCTTTTCAGAGACAACTGGTCTTGTGGAAGGCAGGTCCGTTGAAATCAACAACAGCTCCAGTGACTGAACCCAATTAAAAATCTGGGTTCACATTCACTGATGCAGCTATACAAACACACGGTTGAATTGTGAATAAGCAGTTTATAATCACAGGCTGCTGGAAGCTGGAGACCCACTTGCATAATAAAACATCATCACCCAGTTCACTGAAGAAATAATCCGACTGGAAGACAATGATGACGTTGTCTGTCTTTCATAGTATAAAACCATGTAATAATAGATTACTCCAGTCTAAAGCAGTGCACAGTATAGGGAATAGTATGCCTTGTCAGATCTAGATCTCGATGAGACACGTTTCCATCTTTCAGCGGAGGCAGTGACTCATGTCTGTCGGAGGTGTTTTTTAAACAGCTTGACAGTGACGTTGGTGCGTTAGTATCTGTTCTTCACATTAATGGCAGCAATCTGTCTCAGTCGGTGCCGCAGATGCAGGTCTGGCCCCCTTGATGAGTTCGTATACATCAGAGAGTTTTATAGCGATCAGAACACAGGAGTGTGTGCATAGATCTTCCTCTATTTTAATGCCACGAGACGATAATATCAAAAGCCATATTCATTTCATAATGCCACCTTTAATTCAACAGATATACTGTATGTTGACTGACAACAGATATTTTAGCAGGGACACGTTTGAGGGGGTTGAGCATTTGGTGTTGAGGTGATCTAATCTAATCTCACCAAATGGTAGAGTTACTTGGATTTATCTTCAGTATGAACACTACCAGACAATGATCTAATAGTTGTATTTATGAATGTGGGAAAAGCACATTCATTTTGCACTGCCATTTAAACCAAGCAGTGCCATTTATCAGGTGGCAGCATATTGATGCAACACATTTGTAGTGAGCTTCACAGACAGTTCAGTTCTTTGAAGCTAAATTCTTCTGTTTTACACGGGAATCGTTCCTGACCGGAGTCTTGGCATGTCTCATGGAACACTTTCTCCTGTTTGTTTTTCCTCCTCCTGTGCTCAACTAGCCTGCCTGGTTAAATAAAGGTGAAGTATTTTTCTTCCTCTCTCAACCAGCTTCATGAGCAATGCTTTTCCAATAGTCTTGAAGGAGATCCCACAAATGCTGAGCACTTGTTGGCTGCTTTTCCTTCCCTCTGCGGTCCATCTGATCCCAAACCATCTCAATTGGGTTGAGGTCAAGGGATTTGGGCTGTTTTTCAGCTGCAGGGACTGGGAGATAATTCAGGATCGAGGGAAAGATGAACGGAGCAAAGTACAGCGAGATCCTTGATGAAAACCTGCTCCAGAATGCTCAGGACCTCAGACTGGAGCGAAGGTTCACCATCCAACAGGACAACGACCCTAAGCACACAGCCAAGACAACGCAGGACTGGCTTCGGGACAAGTCTCTGAATGTCCTTGAGTGGCCCAGCCAGAGCCCGAACTTGAACCCAATCGAACATCTCTGGAGAGACCTGAAAATAGCTGTGCAGCGACGGTCCCCATTCAACCTGACAGAGCTTAAGAGGATCTGCAGAGAAGAATGGGAGAAACTCCCCAAATACACTTGTGCCAAGCTTGTCATGTCATACCCCAAAATACTCAAGGCTGTAATCGCTGCCCTAGGTTCTTCAACAAAGTACTGAGTAAAGGGTCTGAATACTTATGTAAATGTGATATTTCCGCTTTTTAATTATAATAAATTTGCAAAAAATTCAAAAAAACAGTTTTTGCTTTGTCATTATGGGTTATTGTGTGTAGATTGATGAGGGGGAAAAAACAATTTAATCCATTTTAGAATAAGGCTGTAACATAAAAAAAATGTGGAAAAAGTCAATTGGTCTGAATATTTCCAAATGCGCTGTACATGAGCATTCAAAATACAGCAGAGCCTTAATAATCTGCAAAATAGATCCGAATTAGAAATCATAATTTAAAACTTGAGGATGCAAGGTATTTCATTTATGAGCATTAACACAACGTTGGTAGAGTTACAAGTGATGAACTTTCTCTAGTAGAACTGTTTACCGTATTGTTACATTGAGCACATCTTCCACACTTAGGTCCCTTGTTAGTTAGTTCCCTTGTAGAGGTTGAAGGACATGTTTGGAAAACAGAATCAATTGTTGTATGGTGAAACATAAACATTAATTCCCAAGTATACTGTACAATGAGTGTACAAATCCTTATGAACACCGTCCTAATTTTGAGTTGCACCCCGTTTTTTCAGAATAGCCTAAATTCGCAGGGGGGTGGAATGAAACCATTCAACAGGGATGCTGGCCCATGTTGACTCCAATGCTTCCCACAGTTGTGTTAAGTTGGATCGATGTGCTCTGGGTGGTGGACCATTCTTGATACACACAGGAAACTGTTGAGTGTGAAAATCCTAGCAGCGTTGCAGTTCTTGACACACTCAAACCGGTACCTGGCACGTACAACCCTCTGAATGGCAGACATACACAATTTACGTCTCAAGGCTTCAAAATCCTTCTTTAACCTGTCTCCTCCCCTTCATCTACACTCATTGAAGTGGATTCTACAGGTGACATCAATAACGGATCATAGCTTTCACCTGGATTCACCTGGTCAGTCTATGTCATGGAAAGAGCAGGTGTTTCTAATGTTTTGTACACTCAGTGTAGTCTTCCAAAGAATAGTCCTTGCTGCAGGACCCAAACGGAAAGAACAGCCAGACATTAGGGTATTGTGCATGATTGGCAGACCTTGTTTGAGTAGACAGAAAGGATGTACGTGCTGACCCTATGGCACAGTGTCCTGGATATGGTCATCTGAGTGAACACACACACACACACATAGAGAGCCCAGGGGAAAGCAGGTTTGCTCAAGCTGTTTTTACTGGCTGAGCTCCAGGCACACTATGAATGAGGGGTAAGATGGAGGGAGGGAGGGAGAGAGAGAGAGAGAGAGGGGTGGAGGGATTTGGAGAAGCGAGAAGAGGGGAAAGATTAAGAAAGAGAGAGAAAAATTCAGCTGATTCTGTGTCCACTCTTTGACCTCTTCTCAGTCTGGGAGAATGTAAAATTTGTTCTGATGGATGTCTTTTCACACAGACGAGGGATCAGTCTCCACTTCCCTGTGACATTCTTCGCAGCTTGCTACCCTAGCCAAAGCTGGCCCTGGATCAGCCCTAAGGGACACCCTCAGCTCAGCAAGGCCAGACAGTAAACACGGCACTAAACAAACTCAAGGCAGCCAGCGATTTCAAAGGAGATTGTAGGCTACAGTAAGAGCCTGAGAATATTAGCTAGAGGGAATGAGTTGGAAGAAGCCATTACAGGCTTGGAAACACACTTCAGAACAAGTTCATAAGTATGCCCAATTTGGCGAGTACATTTTTCTTCAATTAAAGAGGAAAGAAGTACAATTGTAATAGTCAATATTCAACTGGTGTGACCCTAGACTGGTCTCATAGTCATTGGATGTGGGTTCTTGGTAACGGAATTTCAAGGCACAAGGCAATTAATCAATCAAATGTATTTACAAAGCCCTTTTTACATCAGCAGATGTCACAAAGTGCTTATACAGAAACCCAGCCTAAAATCCCAAAGAGCAAGCAATGCAGATGTAGAAGCATGGTGGCTAGGAAAAACTCCCAAGAAAGGCCTAGGAGGAAACATAGAGAGGAACAAGGCTCTGAGGGGTGGTCCTCTCCTGGCTGTGCCCAATGGAGATTATAAGTACGTGGCCATTAAGGCCAGATCGTTCTTGAAGATATACAAATGTTCACAGATGACCAGCAGTGTCAAATAGTAATCACAATGTTTATAGAGGGTGCAACAGGTCAGCGCCTCAGGAGTAAATGTCAGTTGGCTTTTCATAGCCATGTATTCAGAGGTTGAGACAGCAGGTGCAGTAGCGAGAGAGAGAGAGAGAGAGAGAGAGAGAGAGAAAGAGGGAGAGACAGGGTCGAAACAGCAGGTCTGGGACAAGGTAGCACATCCGATGAACAGGTCAGGGTTCCATAGCCACAGGCAGAACAGCAGAAACTGCAGCAGCAGAATGACCAGGTGGACTGGGGATGGGGACAGCCAGGAGTTGTCAAGCCAGGTAGTCCTGAGACATGGTCCTAGGGTTCAGGTCCTCCAGTAGGGGAGAAAGAGAGCGAGAGAGAGAGAGAGATGGGAGAATTAGAGGGAGTATACTTAAGATCACACAGGACACCAGATAAGACAGGAGAATTACACCAGACAGGACAGACTAACACTAGCCCCCCGGCACATAGACTATTGCAGCATAGATAGGGGGAGTGGCCCTGTGGCACTGTCCAGACAGGGCTAACCAGTCCGGATGTACTGTAACCCCACCCACTTTGCCAAAGCACAGCCCCCACACCATCAGAGGTATAGCAACAGACCACCAACTTACTACCCTGAGACAAGGCAGAGTATAGCCCATGAAGATCTCCCCCCCACCGCACGAGCCTGAGGGGGACGCAAAACCAGACAGCAAGATCACATCAGTGACTCAACCACTCAAGTCGAGTATAGCGGGGGGAAAAGCCTGGCACTACGTGATGCATCCCTCCTAGGGACGGCATGGGCAGCAGTAGCAAGCCAGTGACTCAGCCCCCGTAATAGGGTTAGAGGTAGAGAATCCCAGTGGAGAGAGGGGAGCCGGCCAGGCAGAGACAGCAAGGGTGGTTCGTCACTCCAGTGCCTTGCCGTTCACCTTCGCACCCCTTGGCCAGACTACACGCAATCATAGGTCCTACTGACGAAGTGAGTCTTCAGTATAGACTTAAAGGTCAAGACGGAGTCTGTGTCTCTCACACATGGATCGGCAGACCATTCCATAAGAATGTAGCTTTATAGGAGCCTCAAGCTGTTTGTTTAGAGATTCTAGGAACAATAAGGATGTTGTGACCGTAGCGTATGTGTAGGTATGTATGGCAGAACCAAGTCGGAGAGATAGGTAGGAGCAAGTCCATGTAATGCTTTGTAGGTTAGCAGTAAGACCTTGAAATCTGCCCTAGCCTTAACAGGAAGCCAGTGTAGGTTAGCACTGGACTAATACGATCAAATGTTTTGGTTCTCGTCAAGATTCTTGCAGCCGTATTCAGCACTATCTTTATCTGGGTAGCTGGAGAGTAATGTTTTGCAGTAGTGTAATCTTGAAGTGACAAAAGCATGGATCAGCTTTCTGCTTTCTGCTTTAAAAAGTTTCAGATTTTTGAATACAAAGATGGAAAAAAATATGATCTTTAAATATTTTGGATATGTTCATCAAAATAGAGATCAGGGTCCAGAGTAACACTGAGGTCCTTCATAGTTTTATTTGAGATGACTGTACAACCATTGAGATTAATTGTCAGATCAAACAGCAGATCGCTTTGTTTCTTAAGACCTAGAACTGGCTTCTTTGTTTTGTCTCAGTTCAAAAGTGAAAAAAATGCCACCATCCACTTCCTTATGTTTGAAACACAGGTTTCAAGGGTAGGCATTTTGGGGGCTTAACTATGTTTTATTGCAATGTACAGCAGCAGTGAAAGTTGACATTGTGTTTCCAAATGACATCCCCAAGAGGACAAATATATAATGAAAACAATAGTGGTCCTAAAACGGAACCTTGAGGAACACTGAGGAGAAACCATCCACAGAAACGACCTGATATCTTTCTGACAGTTAAGATCTAAACCAAGCAAGAACGTATTTGTGTAGACCAATTAGGATTTCCAATCTCTCCAAAAGAATGTGGTGATTGTTGGTGTCAAAAGCGGCACTAAGATCTAGGAGCATAAGGAGAGACACAGAGCCTTGGTCCGAGGCCATTAAAAGGTAATTTACCACCTTCATGAGTGCGGTCTCAATATTATGATGGGGTCTAAAACCAGACTGGAGTGTTTTGTATACACTATTTGTCTTCAGGAAGGCAGTGAGTTGCTGAGCAACAACTTTTTCAAACATTTTGGAGAGTAATTAGAGATTCTATATAAGCCTATAGTTTTTGAAAATGTTCCGGGTCAAGGTTTGGCTTTTTCAGGAGAGGCTTTATTACTGCGACTTTTAGTTTGGTTCAGCTCCTGAAGTTAGGGAGATATGTTTTATGTTCAACATAGGAGGGCTAAGCACAGGAAGCAGCTTTCAGTAGTTTAGTTGGAATAGGGTCCAGTAGAGAACTGTAAGGTTTAGAGGCCATGAATGTGTTGAGAAATACAGGATTAAAAAACTTGAGTGTCTCCATTGATCCGAGGTCCTGGCAGTTCGATGCAGACTTAGGACAAATGAGTTTTGGAGAAATATGCTTATTCAAAGAGAAGTCCGTCATTTGATTTCTAATGATCATCAAGAGGTTCATGAATTCATTACTGCTGAAGTGAAGTTCATCCTCACTTGGGGAATGTTGCTTTTTAGTTAGCTTTGGCAGTGTTGAAAATACATTTGGGATTGTTGTTAAATCTCCTCAATCAGGTTGGAAAAGTAGGCTGATTGAGCAGCAGTGAGGACGTTTACGATATTACAGGGGCACTGTCTTTCCGAACTAGTCGGAAGACTTTCAATTTGGTCATTTCCATTACACATTTCTGGATGCTTGCTTCAGGCCACTGGTATTTTTTGTATACCAGAGAGCTAGTTTCTTGTGACAAATGTTTTTTTGTTTACAGCGGTGCGACTGCATCTAGGGTATTACGCAAGGTTAGGCTTAGATCCTCGGTTAGGTGGTTAACTGACTTCTGTACTCTGTCGTCCTTGGATAGGTGGGTGGACGAGGTCTGGAAGGGCATCTATGAATCTTTGGGTTGTCTGAGAATTTATGCGCGGCTTTTGATAATCTTTGTTTGGGGTCTGAGCTAATTATTTGTTGCAATTGCAAACGTAATAAGATGGTGGTCTGATAGTCCAGGATTATGAGGAAGAACATTTAGATCAACGATATTTCACAGGACAAAACTAGATCCAGGGTATGATTGTGGAAATGTGTAAGTCCCGAGACGTTGGAGAAAACTTACTGAGTTGATGATGGCTCCGAAAAAACTTTTGGAGTGTGTCTGTAGACTTTTCCATGTGAATACTGAAGTCCAATAATCACCAAAAATGTGAATATTATCTGCCATGACTACATAGGAATTCAGGGAACTCAGTGAGGAATGCTGTATATGGCCCTGGAGGCCTGTAAACAGTAGATATAAAAAGTGATTGAATAGGCTGCATAGACTTCATGACTCGAAGCTCAAAAGAGAAAAATGCAGACTTGTTTTTTGTAAATTGAAATTTGCTGTCATAAATGTTAGCAACACCTCCACCTTTGTGGGATGCGTGGGGGTTATGGTCACTAGTGTAACCAGGGGGAGAGGCGTCATTTAACGCAATAAATTCATCAGGCTTGAGCCATGTTTCAGTCAGGCCGATCACATCTAATTTACGATCAAAAACAGGTATATTTTGGTTATTAACAGCTCCATGAACAATGAACTCAATATTTACATCTTACAGTTAAATGAGATAATGAGGAATAGGAATAAACCTCAAGGTTAAATTTACAAAAGGCAGAACATTTTCTGCTAAACTAAATATAAGTGTTGATATCAGTAGGCAGCGGTCTCTACTTCAACATTGTGTTGTTTTTTTCTAATACCTTTCATGACTTTTTCAGGTAGATGTTTGAACAATATATTCCTTCAGAAAGTATTCACACCGCTTGACTTAATCCACATTAAATTGTTATTTTTCTCACCCATCTGTATACAATACCCCATAGTGACGAAGTGAAAACATGTTTTTAGAAATGTTTGACAATTTATTGATAATGAAATACAGAAATATGAAATTTACATAAGTCACACCCCTGAGTCAATACTTTGTAGAAACACCTTTGGCGGTGATTATAGCTTTGAGTCACCTTGGGTATGTCTGTATCAGCTCTGCACATCTGGATTTGGGGATTTTCTCTAGCTCTGTTAAGTTCGAAGGGGACGGGCGGTGAACAGAAATCTTCATGTCTTTCCACAGTTTTTCAATGGGATTCAAGTCTTGGCTTTGGCTGGGCAACTCAAGGACTTTCACATTCTTGTTTTGAAGCCCTTCCAGCATTGCTTTGGCTGTATGCTTGGGGTCATTGTCCTGTAGAAATCTTTGCCCCAGTCTAAGGTTGTTTGTACTCTGAAGCAGCTTCGAATCAAGGATTTGCCTGTATTTGGATCCATTCATTGTTCCCTCTACCCTTACCAGTCTTCCAGTCCCTCCCGCTGAAAAGCATCCCTATAGCATGATGCTGCCACCACCATGCGTCATGGTAGGGATGGTGTTAGACGGGTGATGAGCTATGCCTGGTTTTCTCCAGCCATAGCGCTTTGCATTCAGGCTGAAGAGTTAAAGTTTTGTCTCATCAGACCTCAGAATCTTTTGCCTTATGCTCTGAGTCTTTCATGTGCCTTTTTGACAACTCCAGGTGTGCTGTTATGTGCCTTTTTCTCAGGATTGGCTTCCATCTGGCCACTCTCCCATAAAGCCCAGATTGGTAGAGTGCTGTAGAAACTGTTGTCCTTCTGGCAGGTTCTCCCAACTCAGCCAAGGAACTCTGTAGTTTTGTCAGAGGGATCATTAAGTTCTTGGTCACCTCCCTGACCAAGGTCCTTCTTGACCGGTTACTCAGTTTGGTTGGACAGCTACCTCTAGGCAGAGTCAGGGTAGTTCCATATTTTTTCCATTTCCCAAGAAAATTTCAACACACAATAAATAGTTTTATACCCTTCCCCAAATATATGCATCATCAAAATTATATCTCAGAGATCTACGGAAAGTTCATTGGACTTTTTGGTATAGTTTCTGCTCTAACATGCACTGTTAACTGTGGGACCTTATACAGACAGGTGCGTTTCTTTCTTAATCATGTTCAAACATTGGCCACAGATGGACTCCAATCAAGTTGTAGTGACATCTCGATGATGATTAAAGGAAATTGGATGCAACTGAGCTCAATTTGAAGTTTGATAGCAAAGGGGTGTGAACACTTACATGTATGTGTCATTGATGACTAGGAGTGGAAGGTAGGAATCAGGTGTAGAGAGCAGAGGGTTCATGGAAAAATGCACTTTATTGCTGCACAAAATGGTCATGCCCAAAACACAGGGCGGAAAACACGGACCCACCCAAAACACAGGGTAACATGGTCCGGAGCACAATAACACCTCCGATCCAAAACATGAACACAAAATAATCCCACACAAACAAGGGCAGGCTTCACAAGCTTAAATAAGTAAGCAAATCAAGAAAACACAAGTAGGAACAGGTGCAACTCTCATAAGACTAAACTAACAGAAAAGGGAAAAGGGATCGGTGGAGGCTAGTAGGCCGGTGACGACGACCGCCGAGCAACGCCCGCACAGGCAGGGCAGCCAACTTCAGAGGGAGTCGTGACAGTATGTAAATTTGACTTTTATGTATTTAATTTTCAATACATTTGCAAAAATTTCTAGAAACATGTTTTCACTTTGTGTTATGGGGTATTGTGTGTAGATGGGATAAAAAAACATATTTAATCCATTTTGAATTCAGGCTGTACACAGCCAAATGTGGAAGAAGTCAAGGGGAATTAATATTTTCTGAAGTCACTGTATGCCTTAATTTCCCAAAATTATAGATTCTTTTGACACTCAATTTGACATGCTCCAATGAACTTCACAATGGTCCTCACGGGGTCCTTTTACAAGGAAATGACCACCCATTTTGTATGCTCACAACATTTTTGAAACTATATTATTTTATACTATTGAAATTGCTCAGAGATAGAGATTTTGCTTTAACAAGTACAAAAAAACAAAAAAAAGATAAAAAAGCACATTCATTTTGAGCTGCCATATAAACCAAGCAGTGTAATTTATCAGGAGGGAGCATATTGATGCAACACATTAGTAGTAAGCTTCATACACAGTCAATTTTGACAGGAGTCTTGGCCTGTCTCTTTGAACACTTTCTCTTTGTTTTTCTCCCTCCTCAGGGGCAAATGAAATATTCATTCTCTCTCTCTACCTCTCTCTCGCACACACACACACACACACACACACACACACACACACACACACACACACACACACACACACACACACACACACACACACACACACACACACACACACACACACACACACACGCGCATTGGTTGCGAAATTGCATTGGTATTCAGTGCAAGGTTGTAGTTCCCACACTATGTCAGTCCTGACTAGCCAATAGCCTTTCATGATATTGCAGGAATATCATGTTATTAGTTCAGCACAAGACAAACCACCTTGCCTCTCCCGCCAAATTCAAAACCAAGGCGGCACTGAAGATGAGAGATTTGTTTTCGCAGCCAGCAAGCCTTCCATTGTTATTTTAAAAAGTTCAGGGTGTAAAATGTCATCAACAAAGAAAAATAAGGCAGATGTCCACTCATTTACTGCCTCTTGGACAAAGGAATATGGAAGGGCCGGGCTGTTTGCTCTCTTTGTTGTAAGACTGTTTGTTGGACCTCAAGTGTACAGTGTCATTTTGAAACGAGACATGAGAAAAACCTCAAGGAGGAGGCGGACAAGGCTTAAGGTAATCAAGAGGGACATGTCCAGGTGTGAAAAGCAAAGCACTGTGTTTACAAATCTACACGCAGTCAAAACTCCAGCTACAAAGGGGAGCTACAAATGTGCGCAGTGCATTGCTAAACCTTCATTTACTGATGGGGAATATGTCAAGGAGGCTTTCCTCAGTAGTTTGCGGGCTTGATTGCCTAACAAAGACAATCATCTCAAAGATAAAAGACATGCCTGCGTCTGCCAGAGCTGTTGAAAGGAGCAGCAAACTGTATAATTAAAAGATGCACTTGAGTTTAGTGTGGCTCTTGAGTGTGGATGTGAATGAGATTCCATGTCTAGCAGTTGTTGCAAGATACTGTGACTCAGAGCAGGTCCGTGAGGAGCTGCTTTGTCTATAACCCATGCATGGTACTACTAAAGGAGAAGATGTAAGCAAAAGCCTTCACAGATCATTTTGAGGAGAGAGGTGTCGATATTAAAAACATATTCGCTATTACTGACGGTGCCCCCGCAATTGTGAGGAAACACAAAGGATTTGCAAAAAGATTGGCCACTCTGTAGTTCAATTTCACTGCATCATTCACCAAGAGAATATGTTCCAAGATTTCAAATTCTGATGTAAAGTAAGTACTATGATGACTGAATGTACTTGTTGCTCGCTCATCTTTGACAAATAGTTTCGGTCATTGCTGGAAGAGATGGTACAAATCCACAAAAACTTGCCTCTTCAGTGCAGTGTCAGGTGATTAAGTGGGAAGGTTCTGGAACGGTTTGTGGAGTGTTTGGATACGATTAAAGCCTTTCTGGCTGAAAAGGGCCGAAAAGGGCCAAAACTACCCAGAGTTTGAGGATGAGGATTGGCTTGTAGAACTCTTGTTTCTTACTGACATAACAGGTCACCTCAATGAGCTTAACCTGTGCCTGCAGGGTTCAGGCCAAACAGTGCTGGATCTGTTGGATGCATGGAAGGCATTCGTTGCCAAGCCAGAAGTCTACTCGCGGGATATTCAAAGTGGAACTTTCCGCTACTTCAAGCAACTCAAAGGTCTGTCAACCCGACACACTATTGGTACTGAGGGAGCTGAAGTCCAAGTTCTCTGTCAGATTTCAAGACTTCAAGCAACATGGACCAATGTTTTCTTTTTTTCAATGTGTTTCAGTGGATGGGGATCGAGCTCAAGGAATCATCCCTTTCGTCATCAAAATTCATGGAGATGTGCAAAGAACTGGAAGGAACTGAGAGGGATCAGGGGGCCTCCATTATCCACCGTTGGGAGAGCCTGTCAGTAAAATTTGATTCTGAAGAAAGTTGCATGTGCAATGCTTTCAGCATTTGGATCCACATACAGTATCTATGTGAACAGATCTTTTCACACATAAAGTCAATCCAGAGCCCCTCATGCAGCCGGCTGACCACT
This sequence comes from Oncorhynchus masou masou, assembly GCF_036934945.1. Taxonomy (NCBI): domain Eukaryota; kingdom Metazoa; phylum Chordata; class Actinopteri; order Salmoniformes; family Salmonidae; genus Oncorhynchus; species Oncorhynchus masou. The sequence continues at coordinate 27,741,972 of NC_088242.1, forward strand.
GACCACTCAGAGGCCTGTGCGCAGCTCAAAGTCTCCAAATATGGCCAAGATATTATGCGGCTCAGCGAAGGAAAGCAGGGACAGGGATCACACTAAATCGGTAAGATGTGATTTTATATACAAAATTATATCATCTTGTAATGTTCATGACAGTAAATGTCAGCAAGTAGTAATGTAAACGTGTGTGTTTGTATGTGTGTTTTGTGTGCCTATATTGAAATGGGACTGTTTCACAAAAATGCATGAAGAAGGAGCAATTTATACACGTTATTATTATTATTATTTTAGAATAAGATGTATAAATCATATTTCCAAGTTTTCTAATGAAATTTCCATGTATAAACAATCAAAATGTCTGATAAATGCAATTGAAAACGGCAAAGAAGTGTCGTATCACAATGAAATATTGTGATACGTTCAATCTTAATAAAACGCATAATAGGAATACTGTCCATAAATCAAAACCATAAATAAAACCAACATTTAAACATCTTTTACCAAACAAAATATACATATTAAACCACTAAACACAGGTCATCAAGTCACTATATGGCCAACTTCAAATGCCGACATCAAAATTAAAATGATCATAATTTTTCCAAAAAGTACAATCTTTGTCCCCATGTGCAGTTGCAAACCGTAGTCTGTTTTTTTAATGGTGGTTTTGGAGCAGTGGCTTCTTCCTTGCTGGGGTGCCTTTCAGGTTGTCGCTATAGGACTCATTTTACGGTGGATATACAGTGCCTTGCGAAAGTATTCGGCCCCCTTGAACTTTGCGACCTTTTGCCACATTTCAGGCTTCAAACAAAGATATAAAACTGTATTTTTTTGTGAAGAATCAACAACAAGTGGGACACAATCATGAAGTGGAACGACATTTATTGGATATTTCAAACTTTTTTAACAAATCAAAAACTGAAAAATTGGGCGTTTCATCTGACCAGAGCACCTTCTTCCACATGTTTGGTGTGTCTCCCAGGTGGCTTGTGGCAAACTTTAAACAACACTTTTTATGGATATCTTTAAGAATTGGCTTTCCTCTTGCCACTCTTCCATAAAGGCCAGATTTGTGCAATATACGACTGATTGTTGTCCTATGGACAGAGTCTCCCACCTCAGCTGTAGTTCTCTGCAGTTCATCCAGAGGGATCATGGGCCTCTTGGCTGCATCTCTGATCAGTCTTCTCCTTGTATGAGCTGAAAGTTTAGAGGCACGGCCAGGTCTTGGTAGATTTGCAGTGGTCTGATACTCCTTCCATTTCAATATTATCGCTTGCACAGTGCTCCTTGGGATGTTTAAAGCTTGGGAAATCTTTTTGTATCCAAATCCAGCTTTAAACGTCTTCACAACAGTATCTCGGACCTGCCTGGTGTGTTCCTTGTTCTTCATGATGCTCTCTGCGCTTTTAACGGACCTCTGAGACTATCACAGTGCAGGTGCATTTATACGGAGACTTGATTACACACAGGTGGATTGTATTTATCATCATTAGTCATTTAGGTCAACATTGGATCATTCAGAGATCCTCACTGAACTTCTGGAGAGAGTTTGCTGCACTGAAAGTAAAGGGGCTGAATAATTTTGCACGCCCAGTTTTTCAGTTTTTGATTTGTTAAAAAAGTTTGAAATATCCAATAGATGTCGTTCGACTTCATGATTGTGTCCCACTCGTTGTTGATTCTTCACAAAAAAATACAGTTTTATATCTTTATGTTTGAAGCCTGAAATGTGGCAAAAGGTTGCAAAGTTCAAGGGGGCCGAATACTTTCGCAAGGCACTGTATGTACATATAAATATATGGATGAGCAACAGCTGAACGGCATAGGCAAGATGCAGTAGATGGTATAGAATACAGTATATACGTACACATGAGATGAGTAATATAGGATATGTAAACATTATTAAAGTGGCGTTATTTAAAGTGACTAGTGATACATTTATTAAGTCCATTTATTAAAGTGGCCAGAGATTTGAGTCTGAATGTTGGCAGCAGCCGCTCTATGTTACTGATGGCCTTAAGATAGAAGTTGTTTTTCAGTCTCTCGGTTCCAGCTTTGATGCACCTGCACTGACCTCGCCATCTGGATGATAGTGGGGTGAACAGGCAGAGGCTCGGTTGGTTGTTGTCCTTGATGATCTTTTTGGCCTTCCTGTGACATCGGGTGCTGTAGTTGTACTGGAGGGCAGGTAGTTTGCCCCCGGCAATTCGTTGTGCAGACCTGCACTACCCTCTGGAGAGCCTTCCAGTTTTGGGCAGTGCAGTTGCTGTACCAGGCGGTGATACAGCCCGACCGGATGCTCTTGACTGTGCATCTGTAAAAGTTTGTGAGTGTTTTAGGTGACAAGCCCAATTTCTTCAGCCTCCTCCCAACGTCAGTGGACCTGTTGGGGCGGTAAGCAAATTGGAGTGGGTCTAGGGTAACAGGTACGGTGGAGGTGATATGATCCTTGACTAGTCTCTCAAAGCACTTCACGATGACAGAAGTGAGTGCAATGGGGCGATAGTCATTTAGTTCAGTTACCTTAGCTTACTTGGGAACAGGAACAATGGTGACCATCTTGAAGCATGTGGGGACAGCAGACTGGGATAAGGATTGATTGAATATGTCAGAAAAACATACCAGCCAGCTGGTCTGCGCATGCTCTGAGGATGCGGCTAGGGATGCCGTCTGGGCCGGCAGCCTTGTGAGGGTTAACACGTTTAAACGTTTTACTCACGTTGGCCACGGAGAAGGAGAGCCCACAGGCTTTGGTAGCGGGCCGTGTCAGTGTCATTGTATTGTCTTCAAAGCGAGCAAAGAAGTTGTTTAATTTGTCTGGGAGCAAGACAACGATGTCCGCGATGGGGCTGGTTTTCTTTTTGTAATCCGTGATTGACTGAAGACCCTGCCACATAGGTCTTGTGTTTGAGCCGTTGAATTGAGACACTACTTTGTCTCTATACTGACGCTTTGCTTGTTTGATTGCCTTGCGGACGGAATAGATGTTTGTATTCGGTCATGTTTCCAGTTGCCTTGCCATGATTAAAAGCGGTGGTTCGCGCTTTCAGTTTTGTGCGGATGCTGCAATCCATCCACAGTTTCTGGTTAGGAAAGGTTTTAATAGTAAACATCTCCGATGCACTTGCTAATAATCTCGCTCACCGAGTCAGCGTATACATCAACGTTATTGTCTGAGGCTATCTGGATCATATTCAAGTCCAGAAGCAATCATGAAGCGTGGAATCCGATTGGTCAGATCAGTGTTGGATGGACCTGAGCACGGGCGTTTCCTGTTTTAGTTTCTGTCTATAGGCTGGGAGCAACAAAATGGAGTCATGGTCAGGTTTGCCGCAGGCAGGGCAGGGCAGAGCTTTGTATGCATGGCGGAAGTTAGAGTAGCAATGATCCAGAATGATACCAGCTCGTGTCACACATTCGATATGCTGATAGAATTTAGGAAGTCTCGTTCTCAGGGTAGCTTTGTTCAAATCCCCGGCTACAGTTCTTTCAGGGCCGACGAGGTATCTGCTTGGGGGGGAGGGGGGCTGTGACTATAATCAAAGAGAATTCTCTTGGAAGATAATGCGGTCGGCATTTGATTGTAAGGAATTCTGAGAATGTTACAATCTCTGATGTCTCTCTGGAAGGCAACTCGTGCCCTAATTTTGTCCACCTTGTTATCTAGAGATTGGACATTGGCGAGTAATATGCTCAGAAGCGTGGATGGTGTGCTCGCCATCTGAGTCTGGCCAGTAGGCCGCTCCGTCTGCCTCTCCTGCGGCGACCATGTTGTTTCGTTTCGACCTCTGGGATAAGATCCCATGTCCAGTGTGGAGGTCCGAACAAAGGATCTGCTTCAGGAAAGACGTATTCCTGGTCGTAATGTTGGTAAATTGACATCTCTTTTTTATCCAATAGTTCTTCCCGGCTGCATGTAATAACACTTGATATTTTCTGGGCTAACAATGTAAGAAATATTACAAAAAACCAAATAACTGCATAGTTTCCTAAGGACCTGAAGTGAGGCGACCATCTCTGTTGGCGCCATCTTTCATACACATAATGCAATTGAACAAGAGGCATAACATCAAACTTACAATCATCAAGGATGCATGCCAAACAAACTCAACCATACAATGGCGAAAATCAAGTACAATACAAAGATCTATAGATGTGTTTTAAAAGGAGCAAAGACAAGCTGGATTCAACACCTTGGACAGCGCCTTGGTGCGGCTTCGCTCATCTGATGCTGGGAGCTAGGCCTATAGCTGAGCTCCGTGGTGCTAATGGACAGGCCTCTGTTTATCGAGCTATGGGATTCTTCCGTTGGTAGGCAATTTGACATTCAATAGACACAATTAGTTGCAATGAACATAAAGCAGATCGTTAGAAATGGTAAGATAAATTGTAAATTGGCACTCAACACAAAAAAGGTTGCCGACACCTGGTCTAGGCTAATGTTAGCACAGTGTATTGCTAGCAGAGGCAAGTGCATAGTCAAGCTAGCTAAGAGAGAGAGTTAGCATCATCATGGATAGCAGAAAAGGATTCTAAATGGATGTCAGAGCGAGAAAACAACATGATTAAAAAGGGAGGAAAATACATTTATTTAACTGTGAAGACGAACTTTGGAATTAAAAACTGCTAAATGAGTGAACTTGAGGGTAAAGTGACTGACAATGTGACTGTGACTGAGGAAAATATTGCCTTGGTTGAGGACAATATTTAAGTGAGTGATAATCAGGAGCCTATTGAGAAACAAAACATTTAGAAACAATGTGACAGTTTGATGAGGGTGTTGTGCAGTAGAGCTCATATATATTTTATTATTGTAAATTACATTGATGAGGACAAAATTGTTCCTACATTGTTTTGATGTTATGGGGCCAAAGACATTTAATTTACCACGCAGCCTGTTACACCCAGACAGGCCAGGTAATAAGACATATGGGGATATTGTAGAATTACTGAAAGGACACTTTTCACCAAAGCCACTGGTTATTGCTGAAAGGTTCAATCAGGAAGAGAGAGAATCAGTCACAATGTTTGCTGCTGCATTAAATAAATTCTCAGCGCACTGTGAGGTGAATTATGTTCTAAATGAAACCATAAGAGACAGACTAGTATGTAGGCTACTGATTGAAGCTACACAAAAGAGACTATTGACTGAAAATAATCTGACCTTGGCAAAGGCAATTGAAGTCAGTGTGTCCATGGAACTAGCTGCTAAAGAGGCTCAGCAGTTGAGTTCGTCAGGAAAAGGAAAAGTTGCAACTGAAAACCACACCAACTCGTGAGAGACAACGGACGCAGCTAGTGTCCCAAGAAAGGGCCACGTTCCTACAGGTGAATGGCCTACAGCACATCAGGTCTACACAGTATCATTCATCAACCAGTGGCTGGCGAGGAGGTTCGTACAGACCATGAAACATGCCTTAAAAGCGCCTCAGGGTAAAGGGATACTGCACCAAAGCTTGGACAGCTTCTTACTATCCTACAGGAACACGCATCACACAACCACCAAGGCTTTGTCTGCGTCGCTACTCATGAAGAGAGAGCAAAGCACAACCTCCAACCTACTCAAACCACCAAACGCAAAGGGGACAGTGTGAAGCCAACAGGAGAGTCAAGTCAAACGTCCTGAACTGAGAGCAAAGGACAGAGTATTCAATCCTGAACAGGGCCGGCTTAATGCAGGGGATTACCAGGGCCCAGGCCCGTGGGAGGCCTACGAGGCAGCAAAAGAAAAAGGTTTAAAAAAAGTAAAAAATAATCATATTAAGGAAATATATACTGTGTATTTTATCTCTAGAGTATATATTTTGTATTTTTTCAATGCAACCGCCAACCTCAGGAAGACTCAGAAGCCCGCTCTCGATGAGTGTAGACAGCCTGCTGCTGCTGTTGCTCTGCTAATAACCAGATGGAGGAGGTGAGGAGGTAGGGACCACGTGGGTAACTGGGGAGCCCTGCTTTGGTAACGGATTAATAAAAAAAAATGATAAACTGCATAATAAATAAATGTGAATGGTCAATTGTGTGAGTCAGGGGGTGGGCTCAAGCCTGTAGAGGACCTAATAGGCAAAAAAATATAATAATTATATAATAAACATACACATTTTTTTATTTATTATAATTTTTTATCCAACCACAGGAGCCCTCTCTCAATGTTCAAAATACACCAGAGAGCATAATTTAGCCACAGAGGATCAATAGTTTATTAAAATAAAACGTTTTAACACAAGCACATACAGGTATCTGCCAAAAGAAGGAAACACCAACATTCAGTGTGTTATAAAGGTTTTGCGCCACCACGAGCTGCCAGAAAACTATCAATAAAATCAAACTTTAATGCGCAAACATTAAATCAAATGCGCCGAATACAACAAGTATAGACCTTTTAGTGAAATGCTTACTTACAAGCCCTTAACCAACAGTGCAGTTCAAGAAGAGTTAAGAAAATATTTACACAATAAATGCTGGGGTACAGGTTAGAGGTCATTTGTACATGCAGGTAGGGGTGAAGTGACTATGAATAGATAATAAACAGCGAGTAGCAGCTGTGTACAAAACAAATGGGGGGGGGATCAATGTAATAGTTCGGAGGCCATTTGAATAATTGTTCAGCAGTCTTATGCATATTATATAGGTGTTGGATTGCAGGAAGCTTGGCCCCAGTGATGTACTGGGCCGTACGCCCTACCCTCTGTAGCACAGTCAGATGCCGAGCATACCAGGCAGTGATGCAACCGGTCAGGATGTGCTTGATGATGCAGCTGTAGAAATTTTTGAGGATCTGGGGACACATGCCAATTTTTTTCAGTCTCCTGAGGGGGAAAAGGTTTTGTTGTGCCCTCTTCACAACTGTCTTGGTGTGTTTGGAACATGATAGTTCTATGGTGATGTGAACACCAAGGAACTTGAAATTCTCGATCCGCTCCACTACAGCCCCGTTGATGTTAATGGGGGCCTGTTCGGCCTGCCTTTTCCTGTTGTCCACAATCATCTCCTTTGTCTTGCTCACATTGAGGGAGAGGTTGTTGTCCTGGCACCACACTGCCAGTTCTCTGACCTCCTCCCTATAGGTTGTCTCATCGTTGTCGGTGATCAGGCCTACCACTGTTGTGTCATCAGCAAACCTAATGATGGTGTTGGAGTCGTGTTTGGCCATGCAGTCGTGGGTGAACAGGGAGTACAGGAGGGGACTAAGTACATACCCCTGAGGGGCCCTGTGTTGGGGATCAGCGTGGCAGACGTGTTGTTGCCTACCCTTACCACCTGGGGTCGGCCTGTCAAGAAGTCCAGGATCCAGTTGCAGAGGGAGGTATTTAGTCCCAGGGTCCTTGGCTTCGTGATGAGCTTTGTGGGCACTATGGTGTTGAATGCTGAGTCGTAGTCAATGAACAGCATTCTCACATAGGTGTTCCTTTTGTCCAGGTGGAAAAAGGCAGTGTGGAGTACGATTGAGATTGCGTCATCTGTGGATCTGTTGGGGCGGTATGCAAATTGGAGTGGGTCTAGGGTATCCGGGAAGATGCTGTTGATGTGAGCCATGACCAACCATTCAAAGCACTTCATGGCTACCAACGTGAGTGCTTACGGGTCGGTAGTCATTTAGGCAGGTTACCTTCGCTTCCTTGGGCACAGGGACTATGTTGGTCTGCTTGAAACATGTAGGTATTACAGACTCAGTCAGGGAGAGGTTGAAAATGTCAGTGAATACACTTGTCAGTTGGTCAGCGCATACGTTGTGTACACGTCCTGCTAATCCATCTGGCCCCGCGGCTTCGTGAATGTTGACCTGTTTAAAGGTCTTGCTCACATCGGCTACCGAAACCGCTATCACACAGTCATCCAGAACAGCTGGTGCTCTCGTGCATGCTTCAGTATTGCTTGGCTCGAAGCGAGCATAAAAGGCATTTAGCTTGTCTGGTAGGCTCGCGTCACTGGGCAGCTTGTGTCTGGATTTCCCTTTGTAGTCCATTATAGTTTTCAGGCCCTGCCACATCCGATGAGCATCAGAGCCGGTGTAGTAGGATTCAATCTTAACCCTGTATTGACGCTTTGCTTGTTTGATGGTTCGTCTGAGGCGTCTGGATTAGTGTCCATGCCGATGTTGCCTGTAATCCATGGCTTCTGGTTGGGATATGTACGTACGGTCACTGTGGGGACAACGTCATCGATGCACTTATTGATGAAGCCGGTGACTGAGGTGGTATACTCCTCAATGCCATTGGATGAATCACGGAACATATTCCAGTCTGTGTTTGCAAAACAGTCCTATAGTGTAGCATCCGTGTCATCTGACCACTTCCGTATTGAGCGAGTCACTGGTACTTCCTGCTTTAGTTTTGGCTTGTAAGCAGGAATCAGGAGGATAGAATTATGATCAGATTTGCCAAATGGAGGGCGGGGGAGAGCTTTGTATGCATCTCTGTGTGTGAAGTAAAGGTGGTCTAGAGTTTTTATTCCTCTGGTTGTACATGTGAAATGCTGGTAAACATTTGGTAAAACTGATTTAAGTTTGCCTGCATTAAAGTCTTGTTTGCTTATGGCCTTATAGAGTTGGTTGAGTGTGGTCTTAGTGCCAGCATCAGTCTGTGGTGGTAAATAGATGGCTGTCAATAATATAGATGAGAACTCACTTGGTAGATAGTGTGGTCTATATCTTTTCATAAGGTACTCTACCTCAGGCGAGCAATACCTCAAGACTTCTTTAATATTAGACATTGGGCATCAGCTGTTATTGACAAAAAGACACACACCCCCACCCCTCGTCTTACCAGACATATCTTCTCTGTTCTGCCAGTGCATTGAAAATCCCTCCAGCTCTATATTATCTGTGTCTTCGTCCAGCCACGACTTGGTAAAACATAAGATATTACAGTTCTTAATGTCCAGTTGGTAGGAGAATCATAGGTCATCAATTTGATTTTATATGTTATTTTATTTAATAAATGTTAGCAAGTAGAATTGATGGCAGTGGGATTCATACGGATTCTCAAAAGGCAGCCCAATCTGCATCCTCTTTTCCTCCGTTTTCTCACACAAATGACGGGATCTGGGCCTGTTTCCAGGAGAACAATATATCTTTCTCACCGGACTTGATAAAGGAAAAGTTCCCAGTTCTGATGTCCAAAAGTTATTTTCGGTCATAAGAGACAGCAGAAGCAACATTATGTACGAAATAAGTTTAAAAAATAAGTTTTAAACAGCGCCAAAAAAACGAACAAAATAGCACAATTGGTTAAGGGCATGTAAAACGTTAGCCATCCTCTTCGGCGCCATCTTCCTTGGCATAGATTCTGCAAGTGAACCTAAACCATGCCGGGAAAATGCACACCATAACATATACAGTACTTTGTATGCCTTGTTTACTTAAGTGTTTTCTTTATTTTGGCAGTTACCTCTATGCCTACAGTTGTGAAGGCCACAGTTTGGGGCAGCATGCACAACAAATACTGTGTAGGCTACATCTTCTTGCGTTGTGGCCATAGACATATATCCATAGAAGGATTTTGTAACCTCTTATCCTGGCAATTTGACTGTTAAACTCATGGGTACACTGGCAATTTGACTGCAATGGATGCCAGTCCTGACTTGAATGGGAACTGCCAAATATGTCTTAACGATGAAATGGTTGGTTGAGGCTGTTGGTTTTCCAATTGCACATTTCAAAATACAATCGCGGGAAAAATGTACAGTTTGGAAAGCAAATGACTACTGCTGAAAAGAGAAGACTAATTTGTCTGTTGAATCAATAGATACACATTTTTCTCAACATCTTCCAATTTGTAGCTAACAGCAGCACTGTTTTAAGAAATAGAGATGAGCTCATCGTCCATCAAGGTGAGTAGCCTATGGCTTCATTTTCATCATTAGGTGAGTCAGTGTGCCACTGAAAATTGTATTTAGTAGACTACTGTAGCCTATGATATATATACACTGTATAAATATTACCTCCTAATATTGTACAATCTGTGTCACTTCATTGGCCTGGGATATTGTTAGTTTGAATTCAATACAAGATTGATCTCAGTTTGTCAGTGTCAGAGTAGCCACTCATTTAGGTCATTTGTGTGGTATTAAAAAAGATTCAGCTAATGTCTTCTGCCAAGTAAATTATGTAGAATTGTATGTAATGTGTTTTTAAAAGCCTCAACTGTAGCCTATGTCACATGACAAACGTAGGATTGTTATAAGGGGTCTTTTTCTTCAACAGTAAATGTACCACTCATCGGGAACTTCCTCAAAGGACCAAAGTGGATTCCTGCTACAGTCATTGCTTCTGTGTCCTACACTGTTCATACTGCAGAGGATGTCATCTGGAAAAGGCACACAGATCAGTTACTGTTGAATAAAGCAACACAGACAGAACCACCAGTCGTGAGTGGTCCAGAACTGTTACTGGGTGACACCCTGACCCAGCAGTCATCACCTAGGGACTGACAGTCACGTTCTCAGGTCACTGACTCAGCCCTACCCACACAAGTGTGTGACAAGACTGTGACACAGGCTACTCATGCCTACCCCTGTGTCAACACCACAGTCTAAAGACATTGTTACTGAGTCACGTTGACACTTGGACTTGTAAGGTTGTTCATTTTGTTGTTCATAATGGGGTCAATTGAAGTAGGTGGGGAGGAGATGTTATGTATTGGGGTTGTACTGCAAAGCATCATGGGTATTCTATGTGTTGAGATGTGACATTCTCTATAAATAGTTAAACTGATTCCGTCTCCCGTCTCATCATTATTGAATTGTTATAAAGACCTGGTTATGAATCCAAAGAGACATAACACCCAAAGGAAAAGAACAGCCAGTCATGACAGTACCCAGCTTTCACATTTGGTTCCTTCCCACTGGGCGCAGACGTCAGCTCAATGACTAGTTTTGATTTTCATTTAGTTGATTTGTCAACTAACGTGAATTCAACATGAAACTAAAAAAATATTTACGTTAAAAGTTTGGTGAAATGGCCCTCAACTTGATGACTTTTTTCAAATCCAAACAGTTTTCCACGTTGATTCAACATCATCACATAGATTGTTTGGTGTTGAAATTACATGGAAACAATGTTGATTCAACCAGTTTGTGCCCAGTGGGTTGGAAGTTGTGGGAATGTATGTTTTTGGTATCACATTGGTTGTGGAAAAGAAGCCATACGTTTCCTGACCAGTAAAACAGAACGTTTTTATTTTAACGTTTAACATTTCGACCAGCTTTGAAACTTAGATTTTTAGGGAGGTTCTGAAAACATTTTACTCTGGTTCCTTGAAAGTTTTCATTAACGCTCTGAGAACAGAAATTATAGGTTATTCTGAGGTTTTTGAATAACTTCCTGAATGTTTCAATAAGACTTTTTTAATAACACTGCTAGCTTATTTGGGGATAACTTTCTAGAACTCCAAGCATAGGCAGGACACATGGACATTAATCTCCTTAGGCATTAATCATGCAAACACATTTATTTTTGTATTCTATCCATGGAATTAGTCCACTGCGCCACCAGGATGGAGCCAGTGTGCCATGTTTTTTTACACATACAAAGCTGTTCATTTGAGTATATTCAAACGGACCCCATTTCAAAGGAAACAAGCATTATTAAGATCAGGTGTGGCCAATTAGTGGGCGCGGCCAACACACCTGAACACACTTAATGAGAGAGAGAGAGAGAGAGAGAGAGAGAGAGAGAGAGAGAGAGAGAGAGAGAGAGAGAGAGAGAGAGAGAGAGAGAGAGAGAGAGAGAGATAGAAAGCGGGGAATGATTAAGAAATGGGGGAGAGAAATTGAGCTGGCTCTGTGTCCACACTTTGACCTCTTGTTTCAGTCTGGGAGACTGTTATGTGTGTTCTGGTGGATGTTTTTTCACACTGACATGGGATCAGTCTTCGCTTCCCTGTGACATTCTTCTCAGTTTGCTACCTTTACCAGAGCTGGTCCTGGATCAGCCCTAAGGGACATCCACAGCACAGCAAGGCCAGAGAGTAAACACTGCACTGAACAAACCAAATGCAGCCAGCAAAGGATATTGCAGGCTACAGTAGGAGCCTGAAAATATTAGCTGGGGGGGAATGAGTGAGGAGAAACCACTACAGGCTTGGCAACACATTTTAGAACAAGTTCATAATTATGCCTAATTTGCCCATTCATACTGCAAGTACATTTTTCTTAAATAAAAGAGGAAGGAAGTACTATTGAAATAGTTATTAGTCAACTGGTGTGACCCTAGACTGGTCTCATTGGATGCAGGTCAGGGCAAACTGACATAGTGTAGAGTAGACAAAACATCCTACCTGTGCGTTTAGTGTACGTACATGCGTATACATTAATGTGTTTTGGCATCAGTACCCTGGCACCATAGATCTTGTATCACAGAAGCCATGAAGTAAAAACGTGCATAAGGTTTTCAGATCACCAAAACAAACCCGCTGGTTCAGCCTGCCATTTCCTCTATCCACTCCACTCTGCCTGTGCACACCGATCAATGCCAATCTTACAGGAAAAGTACAGAATCCTCTTAAGTTATCAAAAAGAATAGCATCTCCCTGTAACAGAATTCCTCTTTATAATTCTTGTAACGAGCAAAGGGAAGCCTGCTCTCCCAGTACACTTTTAAGTGCAGCGCAGTGTGTGCTGCATTATTACTGCTAACCGTATTACATCAATATCCACACATTAGGAATTTCCCTTTCTGTGTGGGTGTGTTGTGTGTGTGCTCCTTGACTGAGGCACACACACACACACACACACACACACACACACACACACACACACACACACACACACACACACACACACACACACACACACACACACACACACACACACACCGCATATTTCTCAACACTGGAGCTCTCCAGGATTGACCCAGCAGGGCATTAGTGTAGCCTGGTGTGGCCTTTTGAATTGTGTTCACAGGAGGAGGCATAACGACAACGTAACAAAGGGGGACACATGACGTTGTTGTTGGAGGGATTAGTTTGTGTGTGTGTGTGTGTGTTTTGTGTGATACAGATATTCATTTATTACATGCATTACAGCATTATACTCAGTAGTATAAACATTACTATTACGTTATAGCAATTCATTCATTACAGTTTTTCTCAATTGCGCACATTTTTTGCAACAATGTTGTCAATTTTCAAAACAGAGTCCACAAGACACAGAACTCTGTGGGCTTTTTCTGGTTTTGACCCTCAACATGTCCCGTCTCTGTACCCGCCTGCCTGACCACTCTGCCTGCCCCTGCCCCTGACCCTGAGCCTCCCTGCCGACCTGAACCCTTGCCCCATCTCTGGATTATTGACTCCTGCCTGCCTTGACCTGTCTCTTGCCTGCCCTTTGGACTATTAAACCATTGTTTATTCAAAATGTCTGCATCTACAGTGGGGCAAAAAAGTATTTAGTCAGCCACCAATTGTGCAAGTTCTCCCACTTAAAAAGATGAGAGAGGCCTGTAATTTTCATCATACTTATTTTCTGCCATAATTTGCAAATAAATTCATTAAAAATCCTACAATGTGATTTTCTGGATTTTTTTTCCTCATTTTATCTGCCATAGTTGAAGTGTACCTATGATGAAAATTACAGGCCTCTCTCATCTTTTTAAGTGAGAGAACTTGCACAATTGGTGGCTGACTAAATACTTTTTTGCCCCACTGTAGATCTTACCTTGATTCCTGATAGTATAGGCCTAAATCCACATCAAAACAAAGCTCTATAATGGAAGGTCACAATATAGGAAATGACTTAGGAGTAACCCAGAGTTAAGTAGAAGTAAACCAACTTCATTCTCTGCATGTCTGCAAAATAGTTTAAAAAATAACTATTAGACAGCCTGTGCAGATGTATTTACTGATTGCCTGATTGCCGGAAACAGTGAACACAATTGGACAAATGTATCTTCTGATGAAGATAAATAATACTGAAGATAATACTCTGTGAACATAGTTTGTTAACAAGAAATGCGTGGAGTGGTTGAAAAACTAGTTTTAATGACTCCAACCTAATTGTATGTAAACGTCCGACATCATCTGTACAGGTAGAGATATTAAAGTGACTATGCATAGATGACAACAGAGAGTAGCAGTGGTGTAAAGAGGAGGGGGGGGGGGGGGCACTAGCACTGCCATTTGACTAGATGTTCAGGAATCTTATGGCTTGTGGGTAGAAGCTGTTTAGAAGCGTCTTGGACTTAGACTTGGCGCTCCGGTAACGCTTGCCGTGCGGTAGCAGAGAGAACAGTCTATGACTAGGTGGCTGGAGTCTTTGACAATTTTTAGGGCCTTCCTCTGACACCGCCTGGTATAGAGGTCCTGGATGGCAGGAAGCTTGGCCCCAGTTATGTACTGGGCCGTTCGCACTACCATCTGTAGTGCTTTGCGGTTGGAGGCCGAGCAGTTGCCATACCAGGCAGTGACGCAACCAGTCAGGATGTGCTCAATGGTGCAGCTGCAGAACCTTTTGAGGATCTGAGGACCCATGCCAAATCTTTTCAGTCTCCTGAGGGGGAATAGGTTTTGTCATGCCCTCTTCACAACTTTATTGGTGTGCTTGGACCATGATAGTTTGTTGGTGATGCGGACACCAAGAAACTTGAAGCTCTCAACCTGCTCCACTGCAGCCCCATCGATGAGAATGGGGGCGTAATCTGTCCTCTTTTTCCTGCAGTCCACAATCATCTCCTTTGTCTTGATCACGTTGAGGAAGAGGTTGTTGTCCTGGCACCACACGGCCGGGTCTCTGACCTCCTCCCTATAGGTTGTCTCATCATTGTCGGTGATGAGGCCTACAACTTTTGTGTCCGTTTTATTTATCTATTTGGTTAGATCATGGTGTGATGTGGGGTGGGCATTTTATGTTTTGTTTTCTATGTTTCTTTATTTCTATGTTTTGGCTGGGTATGGTTCTCAATCAGGGACAGCTGTCTATCGTTGTCTCTGATTGGGAATCATACTTAGGTAGCCCGTTTTCCCTCCTTTCAGTGTGGGTAGTTGTCTTTGTTAGTGGCACTATAGCCGAAGTTAAGCTTCACGGTCATTTTCTTGTTGGCGACGTTCCTATAAATAAAAGGAATATGTACGCTCAACACTCTGCACTTTGGTCCAGTACTTTCGATGGCCGTGACAATAATGGTGTTGATGTGAGACATGACCAGCCTTTCAAGGCACTTAATGGGTACAGACGTGAGTGCTACGGGTCGGTAGTCGTTTAGGCAGGTTAACTTAGTGTTACTGGGCACAGGGACTATGGTGGTCTGCTTAATGTTGGTATTACAGACTCGGACAGGGCGAGGTTGATAATGTCAGTGAAGACACTTGTCAGTTGGTCCATGCATGCTCGCAGTACACGTCCTGGCAATCCGTCTGGCCCTGCGGCTTTGTGAATGTTGACCTGTTTAAAGGTCTTACTCACATCGGCTTTGGAGAGCGTGATCACACAGTCTTCCGTAACAGCTGGTGCTCTCATGCATGTTTCAGTGTTATTTGCCTCGAAGCGAGCATAGAAGTAGTTTAGCTTGTCTGGGAGGCTCGTGTCACTGGGCTGCTCTCTGCTGTGCTTCCCCTTGTAGTCTGTAATGGTTTGCAAGCCCTGCCACATCCGACTAGCGTCAGAGCTGGTGTAGTACGATTAGATCTTAGTCCTGTATGGATGCTTTGCCTGTTTGATGGTTAGTCAGAGGGCATAGCAGTAAGGAGTGACGCCGGACAGGAGAAGCAGGTACGGGGAGTCAAACATTTAATAGGGATCAGACATCGAACAAGAACAGTGTCAGAACACAGATAACTCAGACATATGACTATCAATCCGAAGGCAGGGAACAGAGCTTGGGAACAGACAGATATAGGGAAGGTAATGACACAAGTAATTGAGTCCAGTGAGTCCAATGATTGCTGATGCGCATGACTGGGGGAAGGCAGGTGTGCGTACTGATGGTGGCATGAGTGCGTAATGCTGGGGAGTCTGGCGCCCTCGAGTACCAGAGGGAGGAAGAGCGGGAGCAGGCGTGACAATAGCGGGATTTCTTATAAGCTTCCGCTCCTTGAAAGCGGCAGCTCTAGCCTTTAGCTCAGTTTCGGATGCTGCCTGTAATCCATGGCATGTACGTACGGTCACTGTGGGGACAACATCATCGATGCACTTATTGACGAAGCAAATTGGAGTTTTTAGGGAGTTTTTCCTAGCCACCGTGTTTCTACACCTGCATTGCTTGCTGTTTGGGGTTTTAGGCTGTGTTTCTGTACAGCACTTTGTGACATCAGCTGATGTAAGAAGGGCTTTATAAATACATTTGATTGATTGAATGACTGATGTGGTGTACACCTCAATGCCATTGGAGGAATCTCGGAACATATTCCAGCCTGTGCTAGCAAAACAGTCCTGTAGCTTAGCATCTGCTTCACTTCCTCGTAACGCATCGATTTTATTGTCCAAAGATTGCACGTTTGCTAGCAGAATGGAGGGAAGTGGGGGTATATTCGATTGCCTGCGAATTCTCAGAAGGCAGCCGGACCTTCAACCCCTCTTTCTCTGCCTCCTCTTCACGCAGATCACAGTGATCGGGGCCTGTTCCCGAGGAAGCAGCATATCCGTCGAGTCGGGCTCAACAGAGTCTTGAAAGGAAAAAGAGGATTCTGCTAGTCCGTGGTGAGTAATCGCAGTCCTGATGTCTAGAAGTTATTTTCGGTCATAAGAGACGGTAGCGGCAACATTATGTACAAAATAAGTTCAAAAACAAGTTACAAACAACGCAAATAAGCGTACAAAATAACACAATCAGCTGGGGGCGTGTAAAACGTCTGCCGTCTTCTCCGGCAACCTTTATTCCTCCTTACATTTGTATAAAAAAAATTGCAAAAGGTGTTCTAAGATATGCAAGTCAGTTACTACAAAAATGTATTCACTCACAAAGAGTGTATGCTAAATGACATAACTGTAAACTGTAGTTCTGTAAATATATCTGAGCATATGATCACTGTTGTTCTGAAATCCATACATTTCAAAACAGATCCCTCCCCAAAAATGTACACGATTGAGAAAAACTGTAACTCTTTAATTCATTCACTGGGTAATTAATTCTTATTATCGATTCAGGCTCGGCTGAAAGTACCAACTTTGTCAGAAAATAGCATTTTGTTCCCAGGCAAAGTGCAATGTCACTTCTACCCCCCCACCCCCCACCACCATTCTCTATTCTCTCTCTTTCAATCATCCCTTAGAGATTGAAATAGAGAGTTGCTGATGCTGATAATGTACAGTAGGCCAAAAACATTGTGTTTTTTTTGCTCCGTGGTTTTTCTGCTCTCACACTCCTGGCCAGCCTATCACCTTTCCCCAGGGCTGTAGAAGGATACCCATCAGCGAAATCTGGCTCCTGCTCCTCTCCTTACACTAACACCACTGTATCAGCCCTTTGATCTAGTGAAATCTCATTGTGGGAACAAACACAACATTATACTTTTCTTTTACAATCCATTATCAAGCAGTAATATTCAACTTGGATGAGACCAAGAGGATGAGAAAGATAGAAGACTATCTCAGATGAACTAACTCTTTTCCTATAACAGTCTATCACATTCTCCTTGCGTTCAAAGTGCCTTTTTTACACCAATTGTAGAAAACAGCTCATTGCCATTAAAGCAATGGGATCTGACATTTGGCCTGGGGAGAAAATGGCACTTGAGTGCTACTCTCACTGCCAAAGAGTAATCTGTAAGAAGAGTTGCCATGACTACCTTCACATCATTTCTGGCAAACAAGAGATTGAAGGCTTCTCAAATTAAGGGTTTGTGCACGCTCCACGCTTGAGTAGCAGTCGGAAAACTTAACGAAACACTAGTCTAGATGTGAAGCGATCCTTCTATTTTTCTCTGTTTGTATGCAGTGCACTTGTGTTGTGTATCAAATTCTCATATGTGGTCTTAATATATGAAGCTGAGAAAGCTGAGAAACCATTCATTCCCCAGCTCTCAATTAGTTAAGACTCTTTTTGAGAGCTCAATGCCGTCTTCTCCTGTCCCAGAAATCGATTTGATACCCGAGGAGAGAGAGAAAATCTGTAGATGAAGGACTTCAGAACATGAGTGTGTAAGAGATGGAAGGTCAGAATCTAAATGTATGAGAGAGGAGCAAGGGAATAAAGAGAGGAGGATAAAACTACAAATCACCGTGACAGGGAGTCAGAGCCCACTGTATCAGACTTCATTTACTATTCATGGAAACGTGACACATCGTCCCTGCTAAGCGCAATGGATGGCCCTCACTCCAAAACCCATTCCATCCACAACCGCTAGCTGTTCAATGCTGAGTGTAATTGAATTTCTCAAAGTCGATCTGACTGCGAAGGAACAGCTTTATATCATTTGTAAGTGTACTTTCTGTGTCTGCAGCAGGAAAACACACACACACACACACACACACACACACACACACACACACAATGTCCATGTCGTGTTATTTGAGACCTAGCCAAGATCTGTGTGTGTCTTCTATGTGGCTATATGTGCACTACATAAGGAATAGGGTGTCATTTTAGAAGTGTCTCTGTGTCCTGCTGGTGGTGATCTGCTGGATGAATCATGATGGTGCAGCTCAGCCTGCTGAACATAATCCCTGACATGAAACCCAGTGCTGGAACATAATGGTATTTAAATGGAGGAGCAGAGGTGATCCCACTGATACTTAATAGACATTGTGCAACCCACATATTGTACATAGTCATAATCAAATGGGCTCAGCTTTTAAAGCATTAAAGACATTAAATATAATCAGACATTGACCTTGCTTATATTGGGCATTTATATAAGGCTCAGTACTGAAGACATTACTTTAAATGCATGATAATGATAACTATGAGATTATACTGTCCAAATGAATTTGGTTCACAGTCCCATCTTCCATTCCTGTACTGAATATCAAGGTTTTTGTGTTAGCCTCAGCTTATTTAGTCTGAAAGCTATTTCCAACTCTTTTCCCTGAGCCCACTGCTCAAACCTCTTCAAAACATGCATGTATTCAACAGAGACCCACGCATACAAGCGTGTGTATGTAGAGTCGAGCTGGGCAGGTATTAACAGTGCTTATATTAATGACATTCCTACTTCTTCGCAGGAGAGTGTGATGAGTGAGTACACACACATGCACGTATGTGCACACACACACACACACACACACACACACGTATGCATGCAAGCACACAAACTCCCCGAGCCCTGCCTCTCTCAGCCACAGAGTTTGTAAACAACTGGACAGGGAGACGTTTATACCCTCAGCTGATGTACCTCATGTATGACGGTGATCGTGTACATTTCATTTGCCACATCTACTCAATTAGTCTCTCACATTTTAAAGTTCCATGGCTATCGCAAATTAAGAAATACTTCATAGATACAGGCAACTGCCAACATAATAGGGTGTTGGGCCACCACGAGCCAGAACAGCTTCAATGCACTTTGGTATAGATTCTACAAGCGTATGGAACTCTATTGGAGGGATGCAACACCAATTATTCTATGAGAAATTCCCTAATTTGGTGTTTTGTGGATGGTGGTGGAAAATGTTCTCAGAAGCCGTTCCAGAATCTCCCATAAGTGTTGAACTGGGTTGAGGTCTGGTGACTGAGACGGCCATGCCATATGGTTTATATTGTTTTCATAATCATCAAACCATTCAGTGACCACTCGTGCCCCGTGGATGGGGGCATTGACATAGCCATGGTAGCCAAAATAATGGGCAAAATAATGGTCTTCCCAGCATTTTTATACATGACCCTAAGCATGACAGGATGTGATTTGCTTAATTAGCTCAGGAACCACACCTTTGTGGAAGCACCTGCTTTCAATATACTTTGTATTTCTCATTTACTCTACTGTTTCCATTATTTTGGCAGTTATGTTTAAAAAATATTGACAGTATGCTGACTTGCACAAAATTTGACAATATTCTGCCTCATCATGACAAGTTTGAAATCATTGGGGGATGAGTATTGACATGCCAAACTAACTTCACAGACCTATAACATGTCAGTGAGAGCAGGTGTTGTGCTGAAGTGTGAAAAGCAGTAAATTCCCGTGAGCCTTGTAATCTCAGATTCTTATCATCAAAGACCATATCTGAATAATAATTATTATAGAAAGTCCTTGCCCCTCCTAGGTATAAAGCTTGAGTCAGAGAGCTTTTGGCTGTGTGAAATGGCACATATCACCAAAACTAGTAGTATTGGCTGATATGTTCCCAGGGTGTATCTTCCATAACAAAGCCACAAAGTCAGCCCATGGCAAACAGGTACACAACAGCAACCGAGACTCCGAAGAAAGGAGAAGAGAAGACAAGAGAAGTGTGGAGAAGAGAAGAAAGGGTTCACAGCTATGTGAAAAGGAGAAAGAAATGTCATGTGTGCTGACTATGTGCTTTTAGACATCTACATGAAGCATGTGTTGTTTACCTTCAGGCAGAATTCACAACCAGGAAAACCGCACCACCTGAATGTCACCATGTTGTGAAAAATAACAACCAATTAACAACCAAATAAACAGCCATTGTTTGGTGCACTATGTAGTAGTTTTTCGATGCTTTGGTAAAGAAAGACATTTTAGAGTATTTGGTCATCTCATTGCCCGAATCCTGCATTGTTGTGGGAATAAAACCAAATAAGACAGTAATTTGTGGTATGTACTAATATACAGACTGTCCTTCTTTACTGTGGTCTTTTGTGGCCACCCTCGGTAGAGCCTGACGCTTGCAACACCAAGGGTTGTGGGTTTGATTCCCGCTGTGGCCACCCATACGGAAAATGTATGCACATATGTCTGTAAGTCGCTTTGGATGAAAGTGTCACATGGCTTATATCAAACACCAGACATACAAAAGTATGTGTACACCCCTTTAAATGAGAGGATTTGGCTATTTCAGCCACACCCGTTGCTGACAGGTGTATAAAATGAAGCACACAGCCATGCAATCTCAATAGACAAACATTGGCAGTAGAATGACCTTACTGATTTTCAATGTGGCACTGTCATATGAGAGTGCCACATTGAAACCAAGTTTGTCAAATTTCTGCCCTGCTAGAGCTGCCCGGTCAACTGTAATTGCTGTTATTGTGAAGTGGAAACGTCTAGGAGCAACAACGGTTCAGCCGCAAAGTGGTTGACCACACAAGCTCACAGAGCGGGACCTCCAAGTGCGGATGCGTGTAGCACGTAAACATTGCGTGTCCTCGGTTGCAACACTCACCACCGAGTTCCAAACTTCCTCTGGAAGCAATGTCAGCACAAAAACTGTTCTTTGGGAGCTTCATGAAATGGGTTTCCATGGCCGAGAAGTCGCATACAAGCCTAAGATCACCATGCGCAATGCCAAGTGTCGGCTGGAGTGGTGTAAAGCTTGCCGTCATTGGACTCGAACAGTGGAACCACATTCTCTGGAGAAATGAATCACGCTTCACCATCTGGCAGTCCGACTAACAAATCTGGGTTTGGCTGATGCCAGGAGAACGATACCTGCCGGAATGCATAATGCCAACTATAAAATTTGGTGGAGGAGGAATAAGGGTGTGGGGCTGTTTTTTATGGTTTGGGCTAGGCCCCTTAGTCAAGTAAAAGGGAAATCTTAACGCTATAGCATACAATGACATGCTAGACAATTATGTGGTGCCAACATTGTGGCAACAGTTTGGGGAAGACCCTTTCCTGTTTCAGCAAGACAATGCATCAGTGCACAAAGCGAGGTCCATACAGAGATGGTTTGTTGAGATCGGTGTGGAAGAACTTGACTGGCCTGCACAAGGCCCTGGCCTAAACCTTATCGAACGCCTTTGGAATGAATTGGAACGCCGACTGCGAGCCAGGCATGATCGCCCAACATCAGTGCCCAACCTCATTAATGCTCTTGTGGCTGAATGGAAGCAAGTTGTAGCAATGTTCCAACATCTAGTGGAAAGCCTTCCCATAAGAGTGGAGGATGTTATAGAAGCAAAGGTGGGACCAACTCCATATTTATGACCATGATGTTTGAATGAGATGTTTGACGAGCAAGTGTCCACATACGTTTTTGTTTGTTTTTGTAGTGTATATACTTTATACTGTAATTTGTAGCATACAGATAGCCGTGATTCAGTATTTGGTCAACTCACAACCTGAATGCAGCCATGTTGTGGGCAAACAAGAACAACAACAGTATTGGCCTTGGTCTGTGTCCAACGGCTCTTGCAGTGTCTCTTCGTGGCTTCATCACACAGGATCCTCCCTGGTGGGATTCATCTCTCACCCCTACAGAGACCCAATCTGGAGAGAGAGGGGGAGATAGAGGGAGAGAGAGATGGATAGAGAGAGACTGAAAAAACATCAAAACGTTTCCCTTTTTATCTACCCGAGTCCTTATACTCAAGAGTTGTTTTTTTTGCCTTAGGCAGCAGAAAAACATGTTGCTGAAAAAAGACACTCTACTATAAATTAATGTCAATCATATTATAATCAATTCTAATATTGTATTGAATCGACAGTATGCTGCTTTTCCCAGACTACTGTCTGCACTGCATTAACGTCCATCCCCTGAGTCGGAAAGGCTGAACAGATCAAGCATTTCTGAAACATTCTGTCCCCTTTTGTCTGGGTATTTGGGGCAGGATATACTATTCAGTCTCAGATCTGTTCCCCTCTAAAACACACCCTCCCTCCCTTGAACCTCCCTTTCCCCAACTGTATAATTCATTCATGCGGTGGTGTGTTTATTGTGCAAACCTAGAGCTCTGGAGTCCATGTTAGGTAAGAGTGGGCTGTGACGTCAAACACCTTAGGTCTAGCAGAGAGAGAGAGAGAAATAGCTTAAGCTCGACACAGCTGCTTGTAAGAGCACAGAGCCACAGACAGACAGAGCTGGGCCATTGTGCAACAAAACCACTCACACAGTCGCACAGACCATGACCTTAGAACTAAGTTTCATCATAGGAAACGCTATAGCTGGTAGCCTAGGGAACTTTAGCCTACTGTTTAACAGTGAAAGGTTACCCTCACACATAATATCCTATTTGCTAAGCAAGGACCCAATCTGCATCTTTTTCTCTAATGTCCATTCATTTCACAATATCCATTCCTCTCTTGCACTCCTAAGGCTTAGGAAAGAGTTCAGTATAACCCTGTAACTTCAGATAGGGGCGTGTACAGTTCAGAGCGTGCTTCCCAATCAGTAGTCACAACAAGCCAAGGCATATCAAAATGTCGTTGGAAAGCTCTACAGCCTGTATAGCCAATGATCCAAGGACATAAGTGAACCTCAGCCACCCGAGCCACGGATTGTTCACCTCGCTACCATCTAGAAGGCGGAAACAGTACAGGTGCATCAAAGTTGGGACTGAAAAACAGCTTCTATCTCCAGGCCATCAGACTGTTAAATAGTAATAACTAGCCGGCCTCCGCCCAGTACCCTGCCCTGAACTTAGTCACTGTTACTAGCCGGCTACCACCCGGTACTCTACCCTGCACCTTACAGATTGCTGCCCTCAGTGATTTCAGAAAGTATTCACAGCCCTTTACAAATGAATTAAAAATCAAAAGCTGAAATGTCATGAGTCAATGAGTATTCAAACCCTTTTGTTATAGCAAGCCTTGATGTGTTCAGGAGTAAAAATTAGCTTAACAAGTCACATAAGTTGCATGGACTAACTGTGTGCAATAATGATTACTTCATCTCTATACCCCACACATACAATTATCTGTAAGGTCCTTCAGTTGAGCAGTGAATTTCAAAAACAGATTCAACCACAAAGACCAGGGAGGTTTTTACAATGCCTCGCAAAGAAGGACACCTATTGGTAGATGGGTAAAAATCGAAATAAATCTGACATTGAATATCCCTTTGAGCATGGGGAAGTTATTAATTATACTTTGGATGGTGTATCAATACACCGTCACTCCAAAGATACAAGCGTCCTTCCTAACTCCGCTGTCGGTGTGGAAGGAAACCTCTCAGGTATTTCACCATAAGGCCAATGGTGACTTTAAAACAGTTACAGAGTTGAATGTCTGCAATAGGAGAAAACTGAGGATGGATCAACATTGTAGTTACTCCACAATAGTAACCTAAATGACAGCGTGAAAAGAAGGTAGCCTGTACAGAATATAAATATTCCAAAAACATTCATCCTGTTTGCAACAAGGCACAAAAGTAAAACTGCACAAAATGTGGCAAAGAAATTAACTTTATGTCCTGAATACAAAGTGTTATCTTTCAGGCAAATCAAACACAACACTGAGTATCACTCTTCGTATTTTCAAGCATGGTGGTGGCTGTATCATGTTATGGGTATGCTTGTCATCGGAAAGGACTAGGGAGTTTTTAGGATAAAAAGAATTGGAACAGAGATAAGTACAGGCAAAATCCTAGAGGAAAACCTGGTTCAGTCTGCTTTCCAATAGACACTGGGAGACAAATTCACCTTTCAGCAGGACAATAACCTAAAACACAAGGCCAAATATACACTGGAGTTGCTTACCAAGATGCATTTGAATGTTCCAGAGTGGCCTAGTTACAGTTTTCACTTAAATCGTCTTGAAAATCTATGGCAAGACTTGAAAATGGCTGTCGAGCAATGATCAACAACCAACTTGATTGTACAATCCAGGTGTGCAAAGCTCTTAAACTTACACAGAACGACTCAAAGCTGTAATCACATGTGATTCTAACATGCATTCACTCAGGTGTGTGAATACTTATGTAAATGAGATATTTCTGTATTTCATTTATAATACATTTGCAAAAATGTCTAAAACCATGATTTTAGAAGTAACACAACAAAATGTGGAATAAGTTGAGGTGTATGAATAATTTCTGAAGACACGGCACATAGTCATTGAACACTGGTCACTTTAAACATGTTTACATACTGTTTTCTATATATATATATATATATATATATGTTTATTTAACCTTAACTAGGCGAGTCAGTTAAAGAACATATTCTTACTTACAATACTGCACAGTAGGTTGGCGGCACCTTAACTGGGGAGGACAGACTAGTGGTAATGGCTGGAGCAGTATGAGTGGAATGGTATCAAATACATCAAACACATGGTTTCCATGTGTCTGATGCCATTCCAATCGCACAGTTCTGGGTATTATTATGGGTAATCCTCCCCTTAGCAGCCTCCTGTGATATACTGTATTCTAGTCAAGGTTCATCCTATATAACTACTGCTGTACACACATGTTGCATTGTTAGGTATTACTTCACTGTTGGAGCTGGAAACATCAGCGTTTCGCTGCACCTGCGATAACATCTGCAAAATATGTGTACGCGACCAAACACAATTTGATTTGAACAGAGCAAATTCCTACACGGTGACATATGTCCTTCCGCCAAACTGTCTGTGCACTACTTCTCTCTTTCTACATACTTTTTGGCACAACGTCTCACAACGCTTATTGAATTTCCGAAATAATCATGCACGCGCAATCTTCGGCCATAATTAGAGCAACTACAACAAATCATTGTCTCTGATATTTGAGTCAATATTTCTAACACGTTTCAGTGTCAGTTGGTTTGCTATACAAATGAGTTTTCCTTGATTTACTACTTTCATTGTACATAAACCACCAAATAAGTTATTTATGTTCAGTATCTCAACAATCTTCATTCAACATTAAGACAACAATATGTAGTCCCAATAAACATGAAAAGCTTACCACTACCGTAATAGACCCTTATTATTGACTGACTTGCAGAACCTACAATTGGAACGTAAGATGAAGTAGTTCGCGAATGACGAGGGACGAGTTTGGCCAATAGAATAGCGTTATTTGGTGTTGACCTCTGAGAGCCATATCACCGCCTACTTTATGTCCGTGGCGGAGTACAACCTATATAAACAAGTCAGTCCGCAATTTAAAGGGCAGAGTTGTAAAAACTCCCAGGCAGTAGGGAGTTAGCAATATCGCATTGATAACAGATATATTCAAAAACTCCAATTGACCTCCACATAACTCGACTGGAATAATCATTTAGATTTATAGTTACAGCAGTAGATTTTGTACAAGAAGGAAGTAACCATCGTTATTTTGTTACGTTTAGCAAGCCATTCAATCGGTCTTCAGACAGTGCAAGGACCTGATGTAAATTTGTTTAACTCTAAATGTAAGTATAATTCTCTTCATCACTTCAATATAAGTCGTTAGCAAGGCAGTCATTAAGCATTAGCTTGTCTCCAGGGATTTGACAAGCTAATGACCGCATTCTATGTCTTGTTTTGGTTGGGTAGCTAACGTTAGGTTGGTTAACGTGATCGCTACTAGCTAACGCGTTAACTTCTATAACTAACGATAGTGTGATATCTAGATGGCTAGCTAGAAACTCATAAATCAGTCTAATTTAGGCTAAAATCCAGAACCAGCGTTTTAGCTACCTTGGTGGTACTTGAACAACCTTAAAGGATATTTGGGGCAAGCCAACACACCTTATCCTTTGAGCGTGAATCCCCTTCACTGTATTTATCAGGCTAAAACCTCCGGTATGCCAGCTGCAGTTTAGCCTACATCCCCTTCATATCCTGGTTGCGTAGCTAGCTAACCATTGCGTTAAAGCTAGCTAGCGACGTTATTGGTTGGATTCAAGTGAAGCGAGGCAAGCTATGATACGGATTTGGATTGGACGTTTTGACCATTCATATAATCTCATATAGATATAGATAGTATTACCAGTCATTTCTAATAAAGGCATCTAGCTAGCTATGGTCGTGATCAGAAATTCAATGAGGATTACGTAACAAGGCTATCTGCGATTGCAGCTAGTTCAGCTCACCAGCTGCTCGCTCACATTCTAGCCAATGTTTGTGCCCGGTTTCTCCTGTTACCATCACTAACCAATATTATTCTTCCATCTCATTATATCAGATGAATTGGGGACGTGAGTGTATAATTGTTTCTCAAATAGATTATATCGGGTGAGGATACAATATCTCGGATCATTTTGGCTAAATTACTTTAATTGCGTTAAGGGCCATGAGCCACCATTGTCCAGAGGTCAACTATGCTTGCCTTTAGTCGTCACTAATGCTAGAAAACCGCTGGGGACACAGCCCTATTTATAACTGCTTATGTTGTACAGCCTACCTAGACACAGCAATGCGAATGGCTGAACTGTAAATGCAATCAGGCTTATAAGGCCAACAGCTTTCCAACTGAGCTAAAATAATATGCCATTTAGCAAACCATATCCAAAGGGACTTATTCATGCTCGCATACATTTTTATTTTTTTTGTATGGGTGGACTCGTACATATTACTTGTATGAATATGCAGTTATAATATTGGACAGTAGATTTAGCTGTATAGCACTTTTTTTAATGTTTAATGTCTTTTCCCTCTTATTCCAGGTTTAGGAACCCTACCCTGTGAAAGGAAGGATATTGGTTTCAGCAACCAGCACTTAATCAGTGTCCCTGTTTGGCCCAAACTGATTACCACTGCCTTGGAGGGTTTTGCAACACTCAGGAATACCAACTCCATAACGAAAAAACAACCTGCCGCAACCGTGAAGCAGCTATGCAGCTTGAAATCCAAGTA
Source organism: Oncorhynchus masou masou (assembly GCF_036934945.1). Taxonomy (NCBI): domain Eukaryota; kingdom Metazoa; phylum Chordata; class Actinopteri; order Salmoniformes; family Salmonidae; genus Oncorhynchus; species Oncorhynchus masou. The sequence goes on from NC_088242.1 coordinate 27,769,511, forward strand.
GCCCTCAACTTTATTATTTCCTATTTGTACAACAAACTCCCCAGAAGGCGTGTGAACATCTTCGGTGAGGAGCTCGAGAGGCAGCTGAAGAAGAAGTATGAAGGTCACTGGTACACTGATAAGCCATATAAGGGCTCTGGGTACAGGTGCATCCATGTAGGGGAGAAGGTGGACCCTGTGGTGGAGCAGGCAGCCAAGGAGAGTGGCCTGGACATTGACGATGTCCGGAATAACCTCCCTCAGGACCTTAGTGTGTGGATTGACCCCTTCGAGGTGTCCTACCAGATTGGGGAGAAGGGGCCGGTCAAGGTGCTGTACGTGGACGATAACAATGAGAACGGGTCCGAGCTGGACAAGGAGATCAAGAACAGCTTCAACCCAGAGGCCCAGGTCTTCATGCCCATCAGTGACCCTATTGGGGCCTGTTCTGAGTCCAGCTCTCCCTCACCACCCTTTGGGCAGTCTGCGGCTGTCAGCCCCTCCTTCATGCCACGCTCCACCCAGCCTATAACCTTTACCACCGCCACCTTTGCAGCCACCAAGTTCGGCTCCACCAAGATGAAGAGCTCCGGCCGCAACAATGGTAATGGCGGCAACGGAGGAAACTGCAACAAGGTGGCCCGCACCTCCCCCACCAACAACCTCGGGCTGAATGTGAACTCCCTGCTGAAGCAAAAAGCCATGTCCACCTCCATGCTCTCTCTGTATGGCCTGGGCCAGCAGCAGAAGGCCTCGGCACTCTCTCCTAATGCTAAGGAGTTTGTGTTTCCAAACCTCCAGGGTCAGGGGAGCCCCAGTGGAGTGTTCCCCAGCGAGGGGGCACTCAGCCCGCTTCAGTACAACAATGCCTTTGATGTGTTCGCGGCCTACGGCGGTCTCAATGACAAGTCCCTCATGGATGGGCTGAACTTCAGTCTCGGCAACATGCAGTATTCGAACCAGCAATTCCAGCCGGTGATGGCTAACTAAAGATGAAACGACAACGTGATGTTATTTATGAATGACGACGGTGGCTCGAAGAGAAGGAAAAACACACATGAAGAAGAACTGGACTTTCAAGGAAATCATGACGAGGGTCCTCTGAGGAGCTCTGTCTAGTCAGTGAAGCAGCATGTGCCCAAGGGTGTCTTTTTTTTTTTTTTTTTTTCTTCTACCCCCCCTTGAGTTTTTTTTTTGCTTAAAGCTTGTTGTACAAATGCGTCCAAGCTTGGTTACTTAAATTCAACATGCATTGTGTTTCTCTTTTCCTTTTTGCCAACCAAGCACAATTTTTTTACTATGTTGGGAAAAACAACAAATGCTCCGTAACATGAGAAAAAAACATAAAAATACAATCTTCAAGTTCAGGCCTCTTACAGTATTTTACAGGTGGTAAGACATGGCTGATTTTTATGAATTGGCACTACTACATGGGGTTACTTGGTCTTTTTCTAACTGTATAATTTAATTTAGTACAGAGTTTGTAAGATATCAGAGTATATTGTTTCTATGACAAGGTATTGCATTTATATCTTTTTACTACTCCAGTGATCTGTGATGGCTGCAGCAGCTTTTCGTTATGTTTGTTTTTTTTAAAGATAAAGAAATCCATCTTTAAAATGCATCAAATTCTAAAGATTGTGTACATAGTATTCCTTAGTGGTGGAATTCAAAGTGTACGAGTTGTATTTTCTGTTAAGAGTTGACCGATTTTGCTATATTATGGACAAATGTAATCGTATAAATTAATTTTGTACCAACATTGTGCAATACTTGATAAAAATACAGTATAAAAAAGTATTTTGAGTCAGTGTCTTACATGTCAAGAGGGACTGAGAGTTTATATTAAGTTTGTATTAAAAATGCTTAAATTAAATGCTTGTCTTTTATTTTTTTTAATTTCATATTTGCACCCTGGTCTTTTTAATAAAATAAACTAGTCAATGTGATTTGTGGACATTGGATTTATTAAGGACAGGAATCACACTTGCATTTATTAGACTCAAAAGCTCATTGGTCATCTTGCTACAAATAACTTATTACATGGGGGATTTATTTAGGCTCAACCAGGGCAAGGCCTGACTCCTCACTATGCCAGGGATGGTGTTGGTGTGTTCCATTATAGTAGTCCAGCAGTAAGGCTGATCATTTCACATCTACCATCTGAACAACCTTGGCTATTGGGCAAGCCTTGGCCCTGGACAGATGAAGGCTAATGATAGTCGTGTTAGTTTAGAACCATATGTCTCATGCCCAATGGCGGTTTAAGATAAAATGCACAAAGTTAATGGACAGAATGAATTGCCAGTTTATCTCTAAAACCATACCCAGAATCTACACTTCATATGGTCGCTACTCCAATGTTGTGCATGTGAACTCCCAGGCTATTCATGATTATGGAACACTGTATGCATATCAGTTCCTTCCGAGGACCCAAAGTCCATGCACATCACTGGGAAGCTTAACATGTGATTTGTGACAAATCGCTTGAGGGGCAATTTGTGTCACATGTCAAATCAAAAGTTGATTCCTCCCTCTCCCATCCAATCTAAGGTTTGTTTTGGGGCTCTTGTGTTACTTGGGTTTTTAAGGGGGAAGTCTATCTACCAATGTTTTTACATGTTCAGTGGAGGGAAGACAGGAGCCCTACACTATAAGTGTGTAGATAAGGCTACACAGTAACACCTGCCTGTGTGTTGGCCTGAGATATCATTAGGCTATGGAGTGTCACGTAAAGTGAATTGGAGCTCATTTAAGGCTAGAACAGGCCAAACATTCACCATGGTTTAGTGCTTCAACAGCTTAATTCGCCAAACAGATAATCACATTTGCAATTCTGTATGTGGAAAACGTAGCAGCAGGGGAATATCTTGTGTTAATGCTTCAAAGACCTCCTACTCCTCTCCCTGTGAAGGGTCTTATGGTCTATTAGGCATGTGGACAGGCCTGTAATCATATGGCTTGGGTATTTCAACTCCCAAAGTGTGCTTTGTTAATGCAGCTTAAGTGTAAAGCCCACTTGTGAGAGGGCTCTGTGGAGGATTGAGATTACATTTTGTGGCATTCACTGAGCATGTTTGTGCGCGTGTGTGTGTGTGCCTGTGTCCATGTTTGTCCACATTTGCAAAACTAGTACAGAACTGTATGAATGTGACACACACACATTTGAGTAAATAGAGCCACAGATGGTCCTGTGTCCCACCAGCTGGTCGTCTCCCAGGGTGTGTGATGTTGCCTTGCTGGGGCCCCATCTAGTCCAGGCCACAGTGTATTTTCACGAAAGATACCTCTCATTTAATATACAGTGCATTCCTAAAGTATTTAGACCCCTTGACTTTTTCCACATTTTATTACGTTACAGCCTTACTCTAAAATAGATTAAATCATTTTTTCCCTCATCGATCTACACACAATACCCCACGATGACACAGCAAAAACAAAAAACTGAAATATCACATTCACATAAGTATTCAGACCCTTTATTCAGTACTTTTTGGAAGCACCTTTGGCAAAGATTACAGCCTCAAGTCTTCTTGGGTATGACGCCACAAGCTTGGCACACCTCTCTTCGTCCGCCCACGTGTTCTTGCACACCCCGAGAGCTTCTGGTCAGCGGGGTGGTGGCACCGGGATCCTCATCTCTCCCAAGTGGTCATTCTCTCTTTCTCCCCTTACCCATCTGTCTATCGCCTCCTTTGAATTCCATGCTGTCACAGTTACCAGCCCTTTCAAGCTTAACATCCTTATCATTTATCGCCCTCCAGGTTCCCTCGGAGAGTTCATCAATGAGCTTGATGCCTTGATAAGCTCCTTTCCTGAGGACGGCTCACCTCTCACAGTCCTGGGCGACTTTAACCTCCCCACGTCTACCTTTGACTCATTCCTCTCTGCCTCCTTCTTTCCACTCCTCTCCTCTTTTGACCTCACCCTCTCACCTTCCCCCCTACTCACAAGGCAGGCAATACGCTCGACCTCATCTTTACTAGATGCTGTTCTTCCACTAACCTCATTGCAACTCCCCTCCAAGTCTCCGACCACTACCTTGTATCCTTTTCCCTCTCGCTCTCATCCAACACTTCCCACACTGCCCCTACTCGGATGGTATCGCGCCGTCCTAACCTTCGCTCTCTCTCCCCCGCTACTCTCTCCTCTTCCATCCTATCATCTCTTCCCTCTGCTCATACCTTCTCCAACCTATCTCCTGATTCTGCCTCCTCAACCCTCCTCTCTTCCCTTTCTGCATCCTTTGACTCTCTATGTCCCCTATCCTCCAGGCCGGCTCGGTCCTACCCTCCCGCTCCGTGGCTCGACGACTCATTGCGAGCTCACAGAACAGTGCTCCGGGCAGCCGAGCGGAAATGGAGGAAAACTCGCCTCCCTGCGGACCTGGCATCCTTTCACTCCCTCCTCTCTACATTTTCCTCCTCTGTCTCTGCTGCTAAAGCCACTTTCTTCCACTCTAAATTCCAAGCATCTGCCTCTAACCCTAGGAAGCTCTTTGCCACCTTCTCCTCCCTCCTGAATCCTCCTCCCCCTCCCCCTCCTCCCTCTCTGCAGATGACTTCGTCAACCATTTTGAAAAGAAGGTCGACGACATCCGATCCTCGTTTGCTAAGTCAAACGACACCGCTGGTTCTGCTCACACTGCCCTACCCTGTGCTCTGACCTCTTTCTCCCCTCTCTCTCCAGATGAAATCTCGCTTCTTGTGACGGCCGCCGCCCAACAACCTGCCCGCTTGACCCTATCCCCTCCTCTCTTCTCCAGACCATTTCCGGAGACCTTCTCCCTTACCTCACCTCGCTCATCAACTCATCCCTGACCGCTGGCTACGTCCCTTCCGTCTTCAAGAGAGCGAGAGTTGCACCCCTTCTGAAAAAACCTACACTCGATCCCTCCGATGTCAACAACTACAGACCAGTATCGCTTCTTTCTTTTCTCTCCAAAACTCTTGAACGTGCCGTCCTTGGCCAGCTCTCCCGCTATCTCTCTCAGAATGACCTTCTTGATCCAAATCAGTCAGGTTTCAAGACTAGTCATTCAACTGAGACTGCTCTTCTCTGTATCACGGAGGCGCTCCGCACTGCTAAAGCTAACTCTCTCTCCTCTGCTCTCATCCTTCTAGACCTATCGGCTGCCTTCGATACTGTGAACTATCAGATCCTCCTCTCCACCCTCTCCGAGTTGGGCATCTCCGGCGCGGCCCACGCTTGATTGCGTCCTACCTGACAGGTCGCTCCTACCAGGTGGCGTGGCGAGAATCTGTCTCCTCGCCACTCGCTCTCACCACTGGTGTCCCCCAGGGCTCTGTTCTAGGCCCTCTCCTATTCTCGCTATACACCAAGTCACTTGGCTCTGTCATAACCTCACATGGTCTCTCCTATCATTGCTATGCAGACGACACACAATTAATCTTCTCCTTTCCCCCTTCTGATGACCAGGTGGCGAATCACATCTCTGCATGTCTGGCAGACATATCAGTGTGGATGACGGATCACCACCTCAAGCTGAACCTCGGCAAGACGGAGCTGCTCTTCCTCCCGGGGAAGGACTGCCCGTTCCATGATCTCGCCATCACGGTTGACAACTCCATTGTGTCCTCCTCCCAGAGCGCTAAGAACCTTGGCGTGATCCTGGACAACACCCTGTCGTTCTCAACTAACATCAAGGCGGTGGCCCGTTCCTGTAGGTTCATGCTCTACAACATCCGCAGAGTACGACCCTGCCTCACACAGGAAGCGGCGCAGGTCCTAATCCAGGCACTTGTCATCTCCCGTCTGGATTACTGCAACTCGCTGTTGGTTGGGCTCCCTGCCTGTGCCATTAAACCCCTACAACTCATCCAGAACGCCGCAGCCCGTCTGGTGTTCAACCTTCCCAAGTTCTCTCACGTCACCCCGCTCCTCCGCTCTCTCCACTGGCAGGACAGCGGAGTCAATCACCACCTTCCGGAGACACCTGAAACCCCACCTCTTCAAGGAATACCTAGGATAGGATAAAGTAATCCTTCTCACCCCCCCCTTAAATGATTTAGATGCACTATTGTAAAGTGGCTGTTCCACTGGATGTCAGAAGGTGAATTCACCAATTTGTAAGTCGCTCTGGATAAGAGCGTCTGCTAAATGACTTAAATGTAAATGTAAATGTATTTGGGGAGTTTATACCACTCTGTTAGGTTGGATGGGGAGCATTGCTGCACAGCTATTTTCAGGGCTCTCCAGAGATGTTGGATCGGGTTCATGCCCAGGCTCTGGTTGGGCCACTCAAGGACATTCAGAGACTTGTCCTGAAGCCACTCCTGCATTTCCTTGGCTGTATGCTTAAGGTCATTGTCCTGTTGGAAGGTGAACCTTCGTCCCAGTCTGAGATCCTGGGCACTCTGGAGCAGGTTTTCATTTCACTTTGCACCGTTCATCTTTCCCTCGATCCTGAATTGTCTCCCAGTCCCTGCTGCTGAACAACATCCCCACGGCATGATGCAGCCACCACCATGCTTCACCGTAGGAATGGTGGCAGGTTTCCTCCAGACGTGACACTTGGCATTCAGGCCAAAGAGTTCAATCTTGGTTTCATCAGACCAGAGAATTTTGCTTCTCATGGTTTGAGAGTCCTTTCTAAAAACCTGTTTGCGCCTCATCATTATGGGGTGTTGTGTGTAGATTGATGAGGAACATTATTTATTTGATCCATTTTAGAATAAGGCTGTCACGTAACAAAATGTGGGGAAAAGTCAAGGGGTCTCAATACTTTCCGAATGCACTGTATATGTAATATAAGTGTTCCACGATGCATAAAATGCAACCTGTTCCTCAACCTCTTGTGAACTAGTGTTGGGTTATTGAAAATGACAGAGATAGCACTGTCGATTCTATTTTTGTATGTATCTCCTGCTTCTCAACCTTGATAGATGATAGTAGAGACAGTTCCATGGACTGGAACGTAATGTAATCGCAGACCATAGAGAGAACACAGTATTGTGTATCTGGCCTTTGTTGTGACTGTGTTGGCTTGACTTTGTGAATGAGAAGAGCAAGATGCAAGTTTAGCAAGTTCCTGGGTTATTGCGTTTGGCCATTGCAGCGTGACCATTGACCAATTACAAGTAAAGTGGCTTACAGTCCAAAGATACCATATGGCACGTGCGTGCCACCACCAAACATCTTTCATTAAACATTACACAGTTTATTGGAAAAGGAAAGATGAGAGAAAAATACTCCAGTGTTATTGAATGTTAAATAAATCCATAGCCGAGGCTCTTAATAAAACGTGTTTGGCTGAGATTGAACCTCACTCCTTTTTCTGCTTTCAAGTGTTGCCAAGTAATTTCACTGTAGATCATCCTCTCAGAACCTGTTCTTATTCCACACCAGACAGTCATTCAACTTTTAAAAGCACCACAGCCCAGCAAAATTGAACAATAATCCATATTTCACGATGACTCAAGCTCAGGACGAGCTGAGTTGAACACTAAATATGTTCTACCACAGCGGACTGTACTGTCTCCCTCTCTGACTCGCTCTCTCTCTATCCCATTCTCACTCTCTCCCTTTATTTATTTATTTCATTCTCTGTCTCTCTCTCATCCTCCATCCCCCCTCTCTCTATCTCTCCCTCTCTCTGTATGTTTTGGTTTGCATACTGTACATAGTTGAAGGTTATGGTAACGAATGGGTGTCTTTGCACACATCAATAGGTTTAAAAATAGAATGTACAGGCTCTTCTCCGTCACCATCAGAGGAGAATCCTTTCTCTCCCTCATTCCATCCCTCTCTCTCCCTCTGTGCATCCCTCTCTCGCTCTGCTCTCCCTCCTTTCTTCCTTCCCTCCCTCCCTCCCTTGTGAGGGACTATCTGTATGCAAGTACTGTAGCTAGGAAACATTCTCCATGCACTTGCATATCACTCAGGACCAGATTTTACTTAACAAATGGACGTCTATTGTGAAGTATAACATGACTGGAGACTGCCTCCAAGATGGGCGCCTGTTTTCAACATAATCTACTCAGATTCGTATACACCGTTTCGTGGTCACTTCCTTCTCTTTTACAAAGCTGATTATGCCTGTGAACTGGAGCAAGCGTGAGCAGTGCGGACGTCATCACGCCATCCAGAAGCATGGCAGACATTGGATGAATATAACATTTTAATAGCTAAGGCTGTGAGTGATCGGAAAAATATTGGCCTCGAAAACAATTGCTGGAAAAATTCTATGGATATCTTTAGCACCCTAGCACTACACAGCTGATTGAAATAATCAAAGCTTGATGAGGAGTTGGTTATTTAAAAGTAGGGTTGTTGGTCGGTTTGGATGGTTAGGCGTATACAGCGAACATCTCGCAACCCAAAGGTTGTGTGTTTGAATCTCATCACGGACAACTTTAGCAACTACTTACTACTCTTTAGGTAATCTGCAACTACGTTAGCTAACCCTTCCCCTAATCTTAACCCTAACATTAACCCATAACTCTAACCCCTAGCCTAGCTAACGTTAGCCACCTACTGTAGCTAACATTAACATTAGCCACCAAGCCACCTAGCTAACGTTAGCCACAGCAAATTGGAATTCGTAACATATCATACTATTTTCAAATTCATATCATATGAATTGTAATATGTGACATACAGTATCATACAAAATGGATGATGGATATCCACAAATTAATATATACCACACGAAACGTTTACCCCTGACTCCAGGTTGACAAAGGTGATAATGAAAGTGCCTTTTTTAGGAATTTCAAAATTTGACTTCTCTATGAGAATTGTCCTTTTTGGCTCCGCTTCAGCTAAACTACAGTACTGAAAGTGTCCTCTGAGCACAGTGGAAAGTGTGATTCCAGACCGGAACCCTGACCCCTGTGAGTGTCCTTTCTGAGACCTTGGGTGGGTCTGCTATGCCAGCTATGTCACCCCCCTCGTTTTTGCCCTAGCACTACACAGCTGATTCAAATAAAACCAAAACCAAAGGGTGCACCCATTTACATGTTAGTCATTTAGCAGACACACACCAGAGCGACTTACAGTTAGTGCATTCATCTTAAAGCTAGGTAGGACAACAGCATGAATCACTCATAGTAAGTACATATTCCTTCAATAAAGTAGTTATCAGCTAACCAGCTAGGTAGCTAGCCAGCCAGGTAAGTCACAGAGAAAAAAATAGCCATCTGGTTAGTCAAAATGTGAACAGTTGATTGTCCCTAGGCTACAGTTAAATGTCCTGAATAGGCAGTATCTGGCCTTCCACTGTAGTATCTGTCAGACAAGACGGCCCTTATTATTTTCTGATTGCCTAGTCACTTTTACCCCTACCCACATGTACATACTTACCTCAATTACCTCAACTACCTCTTACCCCTCCTGCATATTGACTCGGTACAGGTAGTCCTTGTATATAGGCTTGTTTTAGTTTTTATTGTCTTTTTTTATTTAGCAAATATTTGTCTTTTTAGCTCGGCACTGTTGGGATTGGGCTGTTGGGAGTGAGCATTTCACTGTAAAGTCTACGCCTGTTGTAATCTGCGCATGCAACCAATACAATTTTATTTTATTTGATGTGTGGAATAGAGAGAGCGAGGGAGGGGAGGGAGAAAGGGAAGAGGGAGAGGGGATATTGAAAAGGGGTTTGTTTACAGTTTTCAGTCTGCTGTCGTCCCCTCATCATCTCTCCACAGTCTATTTAGAGGTCTATGCCTCTGCTCATCCTCTTCCCCACCACTCTCTCTCCCTCTGCCCTTCTCTCTTTCCATAGCAGAGTCTATCCCTCTCCCCAGGCATCTGAAACTTTCTCTTGTATTTGATGTTCTTAGTCTGCTGTGTAATTTAATCTGAGTGATTCCCTGCAGCCGCAGTATCTCCCTCCCTCCCTCCCTCCCTCCATCCCTCCCTCCCTCCCTCCCTCCCTCCCTCCCTCCCTCCCTCCCTCCCTCCCTCCCTCCCTCCATCCCTCCCTCCCTCCCTCCCTCCCTCCCACCCTACCTCTCCTCTCCCTCTCTCTCTTTCCAACCATTCAGCCTCAGCTCTAATAATAGGATACCCAGGCAGTCTCCCCTCAAATCTCCTTGCCAGTGTATGTGTATGTGTGCGTTTCTCCTTGCCTCTGCATTAAGGCTTTGTTTGTTTTGGCCACTCAAAGCGCAGGCTAACTTCCACTCTGCTAACTGTAATAGTTCAGTGATGTACAGTATAGGGAGACTGATAAAACAGGAACCAGACCCCCTACATATTTTATGTTTAGTGTTGCTTTAACACATTATATGGTCTATACTTGGCATGTAGGTTTGTCACTTATGGGTGGCACAAATTGGGATATGGGGGAGGGGAATGGGCAGGGTATAGGCAAATGAAATACTGTCGTATTTACTATAGTTAAAAAGTGTTTTTGAGGACTGTAGTGGTTTTGCAGACATTAGTGCAGCATTTACTACAGTGCTTTTTTGGGGGTGGGGGGATGATACTCTAGTATTTACAATAGCATTCTACAGTATTCAACAGGCTTTTCCGTTACGACATCGCCAAAGATCCATCTGCTGACCACGGCCCGCTAGCTTTCTGAATCTCCGTGTCTCCAGCTCGCCGAGCGCAGTAGCGACTACCAAATGGCACCCTGACTCACCTATTGCTACTCATTAGACCCTATGATCATTCGGCTACTCATGTCTCTCCCTAATGTCAATATGCCTTGTCTACTGCTGTTTAGGTTAGCTGTTATTGTTTGATTTCACTATAGAGCCCCCAGCCCCACCCTAAATGCCTTCAATAGCTCTTTTGTTGCACCCACCACACATGCGGAGACCTCACCTGGCTTAACTGGTGCCTCCAGAGACGCAACCTCTCTCATCATCCCTCAATGCCTAGGTTTACCTCCACTGTACTCACATCCTACCATACCCTTGTCTGTACATTATGCCATGAATCTATTCTACCACACCCAGAAATCTGCTCCTTTTATTCTCTGTCCCCAACGCACCAGACGACCAGTTCTTATATCCTTTAGCCGTACCCTTATCCTACTACTCCTCTGTTCCTCTGGTGATGTAGGTTAACCCAGGTTAACCCAGGTCCTGTTGTCCCCGGCACCACACCTATTCCCAAGGTGCTCTTATTTGTTGACTTCTATAACCGTAAAAGCCATGGTTTCATGCATGTTAATATCAGAAGCCTCCTCCCTAAGTTTGTTTTATTCATTGCTTTAGCACACGTCACCAACCCTGATGTCCTAGCCGTGTTAATATCCTGGTTTAGGGAGGCCACCAAAAATTCAGAAATTTCCATCCCCAACTACAACATTTTCCGACAAGATAGAACTGCCAAAGGGGGCGGAGTTGCAATCTACTGCAGAGATAGTTCTGTCATACTATCCAGGTCCGTGCCCAAACAATTTGAGCTTCTATTGTTAAAAATCCACATTTCCAGAAATAAGTCTCTTACCATTGCCACTTGTTATTGACTGCCCTTGACCAGCACAAAAACATCCTATGGCATACTGCATTAGCCGATACTAGCCCCTGCGATATGCACCTTTTCAGGGAACTCAGGAACCAATATACACAGGCAGTTAGGAAAGCAAAGGCTAGCTTTTTCAAACAGAAATTTGCATCTTGTAGCACTAATTCTAAAATGTTTGGGACACTGTAACGTCCATGGAGAATAGGAGCACCTCCTCCCAGCTGCCCACTGCACTGAGGCTAGGAAACACGGTCACTGCTGATAAATCTACGATAATCGAGAATTTTAATAAGCATTTTTCTACGGCTGGCCATGCTCTCCACCTGGCTACCCCTACCCTGGCCAACAGCTCTGCACCCCCCGATCCTCTCTTTCTAAAATTATGTGCCAAAATTGTTGCAACCCCTTTTACTAGCCTGTTCAACCTCTCTTTCGTATCGTCTGAGATCCCCAAAGATTGGTCATCCTCTTCAAAGGGGGAGACACTCTAGACCCAAACTGTTATAGACCCATATCCATCCTGCCCTGGCTTTCTAAAATCTTCAAAAGCCAAGTTAACAAACATATCACCCACCGTACCTTCTCCACTCTGCAATCTGGTTTCCGAGCTGGTCATGGATTCACCTCAGACACGCTCAAGGTCCTAAACGATATCATAACCGCCATCGATAAAAGACAGTACTGTGCAGCCGTCTTCATCGACCTGGCCAAGGCTTTCGACTCTGTCAATCACCACATTCTTATCGTCAGACTCAATAGCCTTGGTTTCTCAAATGAATGCCTCACCTGGTTCACCAACTACTTCTCAGATAGAGTTTAGTGTGTTAAATCAGAGGGCCTGTTCTCCGGACCTCTGGCAGTCTCTATAGGTATGCCACAGGGTGCAGTTCTCGGGCCGACTCTTTTCTCTGTATATATCAATGATGTTGCTCTTGCTGGTGATTCTCTGATCCACCTCTACGCAGATGACACCATTTTGTATACATCTGGCCCTTCTTTGGACACTGTGTTAACAAACCTCCCAACGAGGTTCACTGCCATACAACACTCCTTCCATGGCCTCCAACTGCTTTCAGTTGGAGGCCACGGAAGCTATTAAAACTAAATGCATGCTCTTCAACTGATTGCTGCCCTCACCAGCCTGCCCGACTAGCATCACTACTCTGGACGGTTCTGACTTAGAAAACGTGGACAACTACAAATACCTAGGTGTCTGTTTAGACTGTAAACTCTCCTTCCATACTCACATTAAGCATCTCCAATCAGAAATTAAATTTAGAATTGTCTTCCTATTTCACAACAACGCCTCCTTTACTCATGCTGCTAAACATACCTCCGTAAAACTGACCATCCTACCGATCCTTGACTTCGGCGATGTCATTTACAAAATAGCCTCCAACACTCTACTCAGCAAATTGGATGTAGTCTATCACAGTGCCATCCGTTTGGTCACCAAAGCCCCATATAATACTCACCACTGCAACCTGTATGCTCTCGTTGGCTGGCCCTCTACAAGTCTTTGCTAGGTAAAGCCCCGCCTTATCTCAGCTTACTGGTCACCACAGCAACACCCACCCGTAGCATGCGCTCCAGCAGGTATATTTCACTGGTGATCCCCATAGCCAACACCTATTGGCCACCTTTCCTTACAGTTCTCTGCAGCCAATGACTGGATTTAATTGCAAAAATCACTGAAGCTGGAGACTTATATCTCACTCTCTAACTTTAAGCATCAGCTGTCAGAGCAGCTTACCGATCATTGTACCTGTACACAGCTCATCTGTAAATAGCACACCCAACTACCTCATCCCCATATTGTTATTAATATTATTTTTGCTCTTTTGCACCCCAGTATCTCTACTTGCACATCATCATCTTCACATCCATCACTCCAGTGTTTTTACTAAATTGTAATTATTTCACCACTATGGCCTATTTATTGCCTTACCTCCCTAATCTTACTACATTTGCACACACTGTACATATACGTTTTATATTGTGTTATTGACTGTACATTTGTTTATTCCATGTGTAACTCTGTGTTTTGCTTTTGTCGCACTGCTTTGCTTTATCTTGACCAGGTCGCAATTGTAAATGAGAACTTGTTCTCAACTGGCCTACCTGGTTAAATAAACAATAAAAAAAATACTACACAATTCTACAGTAAGTATTGCACAAGATTGAGGGATGCTATAGTGTGTAGTATTTTACAGTATAATACAGTTTACTACAGAATTCTATAGATAAATGCTGTAGTATTCTGTAGTAAACTGTAGTAATTTGTCATGTGGGTTTCCTTGTCTCCTTCCCTTCATTTTGAGATAATTAGACAGACAAACTCAGGTGGCTCAGTGGTTCCCTCGACCTAGAGCAGACCAACGTCAGGAACATTCCACTCTGACTCATATACAGACCAGTGGAATTCCGTTCAGTCAGGGTGCTCCGAGGAATGTTAGGACCATCCATCACCATCCATCTGTTTTTCGTCTCTTTCTCCCTCCCTCTCTTTCCCCCTCTCTTTTTATTGGCTGAGGTGGGAAGAGATATTGAGAAGTAGGTAGAAGAGGTTGAAGTTGCCCCAACCTCTGGTCAAGTGTCAGATCGTATATATCACCCCTTAAAGGTTAAGGTACCAACTTAGTAGCCTTGTGGTTAGAGTGTCCGCCCTAAGGTTGGGGGTTTGATGCCCGGCCAAGTTATACCAAAGGCTCTCAGCGTTAAGGAGATGGATTGGGGGTAAGGCCCTGCGACAGATCAGAGTTGTGTCTGGGGGTGTGGGGGGTGCTTGTACATCAAGCTGACTCACGCTAAAGAAACAGGAGATAGGCTCCTGCCCTATGGGCTGTTCTGGCTCAAACAAAGCTTACTTGTCCAAGGCATACTTTTTTACTGGTTAGGGTTAGGATTGGTACTAGGGCTCCTACCTCGAGTACTGAGAATTAGGTGTGCATGCATGAAAATATGTACTATTTTTGTCAGTGTCAAAGCAGTGTTGTTTCCCCATAGCCATGTTTCATTTATGGCTCAGATCAAAATAGAAACGGTGAGATGGTGAGTGCTGAGCTGAACTGTCATCCATCAACCTGCTGTGGCTGTGTGACTGTCGTATTGTGTTCAGAGAAGGAAGAGAGGAAGAAGGGGGAATCTGTGGCGCTGCAGCACTTAGAGCAGCGTTGGTTTCTCCTGCGTTTAAATATTTCAGCAGCACAGAGAGTAAATGGCAGTCTGATGCGCTGCTATACCATATTCACTAAAAGGTCAAGGTGGATGGAAAAATCCAACGTCTGGGCTCGTTACCCACAGCTCTAGGAGGAGAATCTGTCTTTCTGCTTTATGGAATTAAGCCAGCCTCAGATAACTTTCAACTGTTAGTCCACAATAGTGGATCTTCTATTCCCTAACGTTTTGTCGCCATTCGTAGCAAGTAGCTCTCTCTGATACTCACATGTAGGCCTAGTACTGTATCTATAATGGGTGGTTCCTTAAAGATAACAAAGGAAAACAAACGTTGATGTCATCTATGGAATGCTGAAACTCCTAGCACTAGCAAACATGACCAAATTGTTTTCTTTGTGACACCCTCATCTATTGCCTTTTATCGCGTTACAGGCCTCTGGGAATATTTGTTCAGTGCCGAGGCACACCTATATTCTTCAGATTCCTTCTAGGGCCAGCAACATTATCTTCCATCTGATGGCGTCATTTAACATGAAACGCGCTGCCAGGTCAGTGCAGGTGGCCATTGTGCTGTCTGACGTAGGGCAATGGGGCCAGCAACAGAGAATACAATATGGCTCTGGTTTCGACACAGTCCTTGAAAGATGGATGTTTTTGGTTGCCATGGCTACTGTTGTATTCTTAAACAGCATGTAAGTAATAATAGGAATTCTTACTAAAATGCAATGTTGATTTGGGTAAAATCCCTGTTAAACTTGCAAACTTTCATAAACAAGTACTTCTAACTTGGAACCTCATGTACAAACACATTTCCCCACATAGGTATACAATCTGGAATAATAAAGACATAAAATACAAAACAAGTCTTTGATCTTCCAGAACTGGTATGACAATAGTATTATTTGGGTTAAACAATTATTGAATAATGATGGACAACTATATGATTATCCAGATCTTATTAGAACACACAATGTTACATTCACTCCTGAGGAGTATCAACTTGTTGTTAGAGCTGTCCCTAAAGGTACTATTCTTCTTTTAGGAGAATATAACAATAAGTGCAACTGTTGAGGATTTTGTAGCCTCAAAACAATTAGAAGGAATTGACATTTTAAACTACAAATGTAATAACATGTATATAAGGAAACTATGTCAATATGTCACTATTCCCTCTGCTAAAATGTACTGGAATGCAGCCCTAGGACAAGTGAACTGGAACAAAGTTCCGTTATTGTCTGGTAAATATTGTTTATCTAATAAGGTGAAAGGAGTATCATACAAACTCATTCATAGAATCTACCCTGTAAAGACCTTTATTACACACAGATTTAAAATAGCTATTGATAACAAATGTGTATTTTGTGGTTGTGACCCAGAAACTATTGACCATTTATTTTGGGACTGTTCTTATGTCAGAAGACTTTGGTGTGAGTTAGAAGATTTTAGTTTAATATAAACAACTATTAATGTTAATTTGAAAGACTCTGATATTATGTTTAATTTTGATCCAAATGATATGGACCCTGATTTAACTTTCATTGTTCATTTGTTTTTCTTTCATGGGAAGATTCTTTGTCCATAAAATGAGGCGGGCAGAGAACAAACCCCTCTTCACATGATTTAAGATAGAATTTATATATTATTCTGAAATTATCAGTAAATGTAAAAACCAAAAAGCAATACGCCCATAAAAGTATTTAACAAATAGAAAATGAATCTTGATATGTAATATCCCTGTCTGTTAGGTTTATGTACTCTCGTTTCTATACCTCTGTATTTGTATTTGTTGTGTTTAAAAAAAAAGAAAAGAGAAAAAAAAGTTATAATCAACATCATTCCGTGGTCAGAATCAAGGTATTCCAATGGTAATCAGTTATAATGGTCAAATTGTCCAGGACTAATATCATGTTTGATATGAAGAGTAGATGAATTTTCCAGCATTTGATCCAACACAACACTTGAAACCCAGTCATGCAGACCCACGGTCTGTACAGCGTTGATGTGAAATTTAACAAGAAAACCCCAGGAGGAGTTGGTCCTCATAGCTCTCTGCTGTCAAAATGAGATCAATATGGAGTATGAATCTGAGATTGAGTTGGTAGTGATTGCCTCGAACGGTGAGCTCCTCTTAGACAAACAGATGTGTGGAATTTCAGATGGACCTGAGAAGGCACAGAACGGCTGAAATGTTTGGAACTGTAGTTGGCTCTTCTTCTCTGTCTCTCTCTCTCTCTCTTTTTTCTGTCTTTCTCTCTCTCTCTCATTACTCTCTCACTCTGCTCTCTCTTCCTCCCTCTCACCTCTCGGTGCTTCAAGGATGTACACTGTACACACACACTAAATATAAACTGAGTTATGTGACAGAAATGTCACCCCATTTAATGTGCGTTCAAATTCAATGTTTATCACTTACAAGCGCAATTTAACATCCGTGGGAGTAGTTTGCTTCTGTCAAAAAATATGCTGGAGAAGCCTGCATGCAAAACTGCCGCAACAACAGAGTAACAGTCTGAAATTGCACGTTTAAAATCAGCACTAATGCAGCAGTGGAATTCCAAAACAGACCAGATCAGAAATGCAACTGTACAGTCCCTCTTCCAAAGTGTGTGAATGTGTCTGTCCTTCCAGCCTGTGTGTGTGTCCTTCAGCTCTGTGTCTGTGCTTGTGTGTGTGTGCTCTTAATTGTTCCCCAGCGTTAAGACTCATTAGAGCACCAAGTCTTTCAGCCCAGGGTTCAAATCACTGCCCAGACAGACAGGGGATGGAGAGGGGAAAATTGATGTCAGATATCTTTCTCTCTCTGAGAATGTTTTTCAGTGTAATGTTATTTTGTCTCCTGTCCACATGTCTCATGTGCATTGTCCTTTTCTCCAGCAGGTTATTGGCTCTGTGTAATGGAGGATAGTTCATGCTTTGAAATCACCTTGTTGGCCACTGCATGGCTGCTAATGGTGTGTGTGCATATGTGTGTGATTTGGGCTCTGCCCTCACCCATATAATTAGGATTCTTGTCTTTCAACCGCTCTCCAGCATCATCATTGTCATCTTTCTTTGTGACATGTACAGGGGGAGTCAGGTGTCACATTCAATTTGGTTCCAAGTAGAACTATTTTGGGTTCCATGTAGAACCCTCTGTGTAAAGGGTTCTACCAGGAACCAAAAAGGGTTATTCTATTGGGACAGCCGAAGAACCATTTTAGGTTCTAGATAGCATCTTGTAGGACGATTTACTCAACCTTTATCAGGAACAGAGGCCATTGAAACATGATACAGAGACATAGACACATGACCTCTAACCAGGAACTGTGTTCCATTACTTTGTTTCCTACCCTAGGATTTGATCACAGGGAGAGCAATGTCTTTTAAAGGCTATTAAAAATCCCCCTCCTTGTCTGACTGGTCTGGCGTTACGTTATTGGTTGTTTTGGTAACTATGGTTACGCAGTTCAGTCAATATATTTGTGTGACCATCTGGGTTTCAAACCTGGGTCCCCTGCACGCCACAAGTCTGTGTTATCGAACTAAACTGAAGCCTTGGCACGGGTGCTAAAACAAGTTCTCAGGTCTCATTTGTCATCACAGATTTCCATATACAGTAAGACAATGTACACATACAATGTGCACTCAAAGGACCTTAGTTAAGCAGAGTGCAGTTGCACCACCCAAGTCCACAATCTCTTTACATTATGTTGATTAACTTGTTTGTTTATGTGTGCTAGTTTTTATTGCACCGGTCTCGGTATAAAGTGACCTTGTTAGTTTATTGATGTAACGCTCGTCACGCTTTTATGGAGTGTAAAATGAATGAGCTGTCAGCTGTGTGTGTGTGTGTGTGTGTGTGTGTGTGTGTGTGTGTGTGTGTGTGTGTGTGTGTGTGTGTGTGTGTGTGTGTGTGTGTGTGTGTGTGTGTGTGTGTGTGTGTGTGTGTGTGCGTGCGTGCGCGCATGTGTGTGTTTCATGCGTGGGGGCCGTGGAGTGCGCTGCCCTGCATTCTAAAGTGATGTCACATGCTGTGCAGACCAGCATGCATTGGGCTCATGGAGTGGCTTGACACCACAGACGGCATGACCAGCTGGGATCACCGTTTGGTAAAAACTCAGACAAAACTCCCAAAGGTTTAGATTAATAATGATTTATAAAATCCATATTCAGCAATATTATTCAACATCACTCAATTTTATATGCATAATGTTAATATTCAACAAAGTACATTTCATATGGAAAAGTAAGAACTACATTATATGGTTTTAAATGATTAACTCTGCTAGTTTACTGCTTGAGGAAATACCAAAATTAAATCATAAAAACATGATGTAATTGCAATTACAATAATTGCTGCCACAATGAAACTATGTCTTAAAGGCAAAACAATAAAATGCTGAATAGATTACGTACTCTGTAGAAAACCATGTTTAATGCAGGAGATTTGGTACCCGTATGAATTAAACATTAGTGCACCTTGTTTATTCCCATCCTTCAACCACAACTCACTTTTTACATAATTTAATTCAGTTCCATCGCAGGCAGTGCATCTCAAAGCTTTTTAAATGAAGCCTTTTAAATTAAGGTTCTGGTGCATCTATAAAACAAAAGCAATTTAGGTCAAAAGAGTCCATATTAACAAAGGAAATTGAAAGACTAACAGTACATATAGATAGCAATAAAAAAAACTGTACCATAGAGGCTCAGAGTAAGTTAGAGGAAAAACTCAAAGAAATGGAGGAACTTATTCAAGAAAGATCCAGTGTAATATACTAGAAAAATACAACGAACTGGATGGAATATGGGGAAAAATGCATCCAATTATTTTTCAATCTTCAACATAGAAATGCGACCAACATTTTTTTTACTGAAACGTGTTACAAATGAAGTCACTCATGATTCACCAAACAATATTTTGAAAGAGGAAGTAAAGCACTTTAAGAATGTTTTATTTCCTCCTTCTCCACTAACCAAAGATAATTGTATGGATTTTTTCCTATTAATAATGTAAAATTAAACATCTGTACAGGAAGCCTCATGTGGAGGCCAAATTACAGAGGAACCTCTAGATGCAATTAAAGCCTTTACGTCCGAGAAAACTCCAGGGCTGGATGGCATACCAGTGGAAGTATACCAAACTTTCTTTTTTATATACTCAGAGGAACATTATTAGCATGTTTTAACCACTCATATATAAACGGTAGATTATCGGACACACAACAAAAAGGTCTAAATAAAGTTTAAATAAAGATCCAGTCCATTAAAAATTGGAGGTGTCTTACACGTCAGTGTTGTAATGCAAAAATTCATGCTAAATATTTGGCGCATAGAATTAGAAAGGTTTTGTCAGATATTATTAATCCTAACCAGACAGCTTTTTACATGGACGATACATTGGAGATAATATAAGACAAGTACTGGAAACAAGATTATAATATGAAATAGAGGAAACCATGCCTGGTTTTCAGAGCTGACTTTGAAAAGGCTTTGAGGCCTCCTGGGTGGCGTAGTGGTTAAGGGCGCTGTACTGCAGCGCCAGCTGTGCCACCAGAGACCCTGGGTTCGTGCCCAGGCTCTGTCGCGACCATGAGGTCCGTTGGGCGACGCACAATTGGCCTAGCATCGTCTGGGTTAGGGAGGGGTTTTGCATTACAACACTGACGTGTAAGACACCTCCAATTTTTAATGGACTGGATCATTATTTAAACTTTATTTAGACCTTTTTGTTGTGTGTCCGATAATCTACCGTTTATATATGAGTGGTTAAAACATGCTAATAATGGTCCTCTGAGTCTCATCACGCACCAGCGACTCCTGTGGCGGGCCAGGCGCAGTGCACGCTAACCAAGGTTTCCAGGTGCACGGTGTTTCCTCCGACACGGTGCGGCTGGCTTCCGGGTTGGATGCGCGCTGTGTTAAGAAGCAGTGCAGCTTGGTTGGGTTGTGTATCGGAGGACGCATGACTTTCGACCTTCGTCTCTCCCGAGCCAGTACGGGAGTTGTAGCGATGAGACAAGATAGTAGCTACTAACAATTGGATACCACAAAATTGGGGAGAAAAAGGGGTACAATTTTTTAAAAAGAAAAAGGGTTTGATAAAGTACAACTGGAGTTTATATATTAATGCCTAGAATATTTCAATTTTGGATAATCTCTTATAAAATGAGTTAAAGTGAAGTATAGTAACCCTAGGTGTAAAATAGTAAATAATGGCTACATCTCAGAACATTTTAAACTGTCAAGGAGTAAAACAAGGTTGTCCACTATCGGTATATCTATTTATTATTGCAAAAATGTTAGCTGTTGTCATTGTACATTCATGATTTCTTTTCAAACCACAATTAGAATCCCTCCACAGCCTCAGGATCTAGATACTTTTTCTAATCTCTGGATTAAGACCAAATTTTGACAACCAATATTACGTATTGGATCACAAAAAAAATATGCAACTTACATTACGTGTAGTTTACCAATAAAATTGTCTGACAGGATGTGGACAGACTCAGTATACATATACCAAAAGACAGAAATGATCTCACTCATATCAGTTTATTTGCTTATGGTTTTGTCTACACCTAGTGACCTACTTCTAAAATTATATAAAACACAAAATATTCAATTTAATTTGGAAGTGCAAGCTAGACAAAATGAAAAGGGCCTTTTTGTATAATTAATATGAATTCAGAGGGCAGAAATTATTAAATATTAAACCTCTCACTAAAGGCATCAGTCATAGAAAAGTTACTTAAATCCTAAATGGTTCTGTAGTAAATAAGTATGTATATCTCACCCCATGTTCAAGAATGGTGTTATGTCCGTCATTGAATGAGTGAGACCAAAGCTCAGCGTGGATAGTGTTCATGATAATTTAATAATGAACCACAGACAAAACAACAAAATATAAAAAAAACATAAAGTTCTGCAGTGCTAGACAGCAACAAAAATAAAATTAAAATAAAAAAAATAAACAGATCCCACAAACTCAGGTGGAAAACAGGCTGCCTAAGTATGATTCCCAATCAGAGACAACGATAGACAGCTGCCTCTGATTGGGAACCATACCCGGCCAACAAAGAAATAGAAAACTAGAATGTCCACCCAAATCACACCCTGATCTAACCAAATAGCGAAATAAACAGGCTTTCTAAGGTCAGAGCGTGACAAATGGCCTATTTCCCTTTATTCAGATTACAACTGCTCACTTTCGGTTATCTGAAAATGAAATAATCTCCAAAATATCAGAATGTTTTCAACAAGCCTTAGAAAGTTGGTTGCAATTTCAGTTTAATCCACCTGAAAATACAGAACAATAATACAACAAATATTGTGGTTAAACTCAAATATACTAATTGCTGAAAAAATATTTTCCTATAAAATGTTTAAAAAGGTTTAATCTTTGTAAATTATTTCATAAATAGGACTGGTGGAGTTATGTCACACATGCAGCTAACACAGACATATGGAAATGTCTGCTCTATCCAAAATTATAATCAACTAATTGCAGCATTACCACAAAAATGGAAGTGGCAAGTGGACGGGGGAGAAAGTAAGGAACTTGTCTGTCAGCCCTGCATTAAAGACCAAAAATGGTTAAAGAAAGTTGTGATAAATAAAAATATATACCAGCTTCATTTGAGGACCAGAAAATTGACAGCTGTGCCATATATATTGTTGGGAAGAGATTTTCGATGTACCGATTCTATGGGAAGAGATTTTCGATGTACCGATTCTATGGCACATGGTTTATGAATTGACACCCAAAACGACACCGGATTCAAAACTTCAATGTTTTCAAATTAAATTATTATACAAAATTCTTGCAGCCAATAGAATGTTATATATGGGGGATACAACCTTCCCAGCTCTGCAGATTTTGCGGCGAGGAGGCAGAGTCATTGGATCATTTATTTTGGTATTGTCCATATGTAGGTAATTTCTTGGTCAGAGGTCGAGGAATGGCTGAAGAATTGCAACATTATCTAAAACTAACGCAGCAGATAGCAATACTGGGTGATTTGAAAAGTCCTTGTCAATCGATCAATAATATAATAATTGTTTTAGCAAAAATGTTTATCTTTAATTTAAAAATCCAAAATGAATGTTGTTAAGAGATAGATGGGAGGGGTTGAATGGAGCTGAAGGGTGGGACTAATAACAACAACATAACAAATGTAAAACATATGGGGTCTGTAAAATGTATATAGGTTCAAGACCTTTGTGATAAAGCACAGTTACAAATAGAAATCAAACTGGATGGACATCAGAAATAGAGGGAGGCCAGGACTAAAAACAAACTAAATATAACTATTGTAAAATAGATTGTGTCTGTAAAATGTGTACAGTATGTATAACCTGAAGGTAAAAGCCTAAGGAATAACAAAGGTATATTCTAAAAAGAAGGGTCTATATGTATGTATGTATATGCTGTATATATATGTGTGTGTACGGGTAGGTGTATGTGCAATTGAAGTCGGATGTTTACATACACTTAGGATGGAGTCATTAAAACTATTTTTTCAACCACTCCACATATTTCTTGTTAACAGACTATAGTTTTGGCAGGTCGGTTAGGACATCTACTTTGTGCATGACACAAGTCATTTTTCCAACAATTGTTTACAGACAGATTATTTAACTTATAATAGTGTATCACAATTCCAGTGGGTCAGAAGTGGGTCAAAAGTTTACATACATTATGTTGACTGTGCCTTTTAAACAGAGTGGAAAATTCCGAAAATTATGTCATGGCATTAGAAGCTTCTGATAGGCTAATTGACATCATTTGAGTCAATTGGAGGTGTACCTGTGGATGTATTTGAAGGCCTACCGTCAAACTCAGTGCCTCTTTGCTTGACATCATGGGAAAATCAAAAGAAATCAGCCAAGACCTCAGAAAAACAATTGTAGACCTCCACAAGTCTGGTTCATCCTTGGGAGCAATTTCCAAACGCCTGAAGTTACCACGTTCATCTGTACAAACAATAGTATGCAAGTATAAACACCATGGGACCATGCAGCTGTCACACCACTTAGGAAGGAGACGTATTCTGTCTCCTAGATATGAACGTACTTTACTGCGAAAAGTGCAAATCAATCTAAGAACAACAGCAAAAGACCTTGTGAAGATGCTGGAGGAATCAGGTACAAAGGTATCTACAGTGCCTTGCGAAAGTATTCGGCCCCCTTGAACTTTGCGACCTTTTGCCACATTTCAGGCTTCAAACATAAAGATATAAAACTGTATTTTTTTGTGAAGAATCAACAACAATTGGGACACAATCATGAAGTGGAACGACATTTATTGGATATTTCAAACTTTTTTAACAAATCAAAAACTGAAAAATTGGGGTGCTAGGGTTGCTGATAATGGGCCTCTGTATGCCTATGTATATATTCCATTAAAAAATCTGCTGTTTCCAGCTACAATAGTCATATACAACATTAACAATGTCTACACTGTATTTCTGATCAATTTGATGTTATTTTAATGGTCAAAAAAAATGTTTTTCTATCAAAAACAAGAACATTTCTAAAAGTGACCCCAAACTTTTGAAAGGTAGTGTATGTATGTATATGGAGGTATATATTTACCCCCAAAATATATGGTGGGTTGGAAATGATGCAAACTATTACATTGATGGAAGCAACAATCTATCCTCAATATTAAAGCAGATCCACCCCCTAAACAACTCTAAATAATAATAAATAAATAAAAATTAAAAAATAGATTCTGTTGCATCTCATTGTGAAGAAAAAGTAACATAGGGCCATTTCACTTCCTTGTTGTGGACCAATCGACAGGAGTCAGAACCCAATCTAACCCAGTCAGGGTCATGTTCAGTCGGTGGAAAACCAATTGAAACGGAATGAAACGGTGATGTAGCCTACTATCTGAACTTGTCCATTGTGTTAAGTTGAGTTAGTAATTGAAATCACTTTTGTGGATGGAAAGTGCTGTATTTGCATCTTTTCTATCACGGCAAGATTGAGATGACCTATTCCCTTGCCCCTTTATTTCCCATACCCCCCCCCCCCCCGTCTCTCGCATTCTCTCAAAGCCTCTCTCTCTCACACTCTCACTCTTGCTCTCTTTCTGTGTGTGTGAGAAACTGGCTGTGTACCAGCTATTCAAGCTGGATGAATTACACAATAAAATGCACTATTCAACCCACACTCTTTTTTTTACCTCTCTTTCTTTCTCTTCTTTTTCTCTCTCCTTCCATCCCATGTGTGAGGGAGATTTGGTCCATTGTGCAGAGGTGCTTATACAAGGCCATGGCCTCTCCATATGGCAGCAGGCAAGCAATCTGACAGGCCATTAATGATTACATGGAGCCTCACGTCCGTTCTCTAACACAAAACAGAATACATTAGCATTCTTCTGTTCTAACATTAGTATTCTATCTGAACAGGAACATTTGTTCAGGGGCTTCTGGTGTTCAAGGGCCGTATAATGGATATTAGGCATGAGGAAAACAGGTATGCGTCATCAACGACGAGGCCCATTTTTTTTAGCGACGACCACTGTACAAAACCCTATGACTTTAATCATTAAACCCTCACTAAACCCTCTCTCTGGCTAGGACATTATAGACAAACTCTGCGTGACTTTTACTGCTGAGTCAGGCCACCACCCCCCATCTCAGCCTGACCCCATTGTCCAGTGGCATAGGCCACTTCCCACCTCTATGTTAGGGACTAGGTTGCCAGGTTACTAAGTCAGCTGACCTGGTCAGCCAATCACAGGCCATATCTGGTGGAGTAACATCTCCATATTCCTGCCTGTTCTTTCGTTGGACACAGGGCTGCAGAGAGACAACAGGCTAGAATAATTTTGCACCACCTCAACACAACTCACCACAGGACCCATCCTACAAGGACAGGCCTCCCTCCACCCTGGACCTCCTAACCATGTGTAAGTGAGTGAACGCAGACAAACAAAAGGTGTGATGGGTCCGCACTCAAAAAGATGTTGCATAAAGCTTACTTCATTGTTGTTGTTTTACTGCATCAAGGATAGTGTGCACGACGTTTCGGCTTTGCAGCCTTCTTCAGCGTATAGGTACAGTTTTATTTGAATTAAAAGCAGCATTTGTAAGGAACAACCGATGAGCAGCAGGTGCTTCTAATCAGGGTTGTCACTCATCTGCTAATCAGGGATGTGGCTTTTCTGGTCTACCTGTATACAAGTTAGTCACAAAGAAATACACAATTATAGGTTATAGGAGCGGGTACCAAGGGAAATTCATGAATCGATTGACTTACAGTAATCGTCTGCTCACTTGGATCCATTATATCAATTAATCAGATGGCTTTTGCCACAAGGACATCAGGCTCAGCCATTCATAAATATATGGGACTGACTCATAAACAACATGCAAAATCTAATATGGACAGTGTTCTTGTGTAACTGTCTACATTTTGGCCTGTAGGAAGGAGCTTAAATCTAGTTACTTGTTAAAACTGTGTAGAGATATAGAATTCAATATATATATATATATCCACATGGCTTCTCTTTGGAGTAATTTGTTGTAGTAATCATCTCCTCTCCGTGGTGGATTAACTTTTTCGATCCCAACGGAACACAATTCATTTAAAAAATGGTTTTGTTCTATAAAGTGTCTCGCAATTGGCTAGGTGAAATATGTTTGTGTGAATGACCATAAAACCACTCACTAAACACTGTCACTTTCACGTAGTCCACTTCCTGTTTGCTGTGTGTGTGGCAATAAACATGTTCTGTACACCTGTCTCCTACTGGTCATTTCTGTCCTCTTACCAGGATGCTTGGACAGTTGCATCAATAATCTAAATCAGCGCCTCTATCAGAGACTGCTACATGGTGGCGCTCTTTATAAACCACTAAAAGTAAAGAAATCTTCAGAACGTTGGAAAGCCCATTCACTTACATCACAGGCTGGCTAACATTAGCTATGCATTATTTAACCGGGTAGGTCAGTTGAGAACAAGTTCTCATTTACAACTGCGACCTGGCCAAGATAAAGCAAAGCAGTGAGACAAAAACAACAGAGTTACACATAGGGATAAACAAATGTACAGTCAAAAACAATAGAAAAATCTGTATATACTGTGTGCAAATGAAGTAAGGAGGTAAAGCAATAAATAGGCCAATAGTGGCGAAGAAATGACAATTTAGCAATTTACACTGGAGTGATGTATGTGTAGATGAGGATGTGCAAGTAGAAATATTGGTGTGCAGAAAAACAAAAACAAATATGGGGATGAGGTAGGTAGTTGGTTGGATGGGCTATTTACAGATGAGCTGTGTACAGCTGCAGAGATCAGTATGCTGCTCTGACAGCTGACGCTTAAAGTTAGTGAGGGAGATATAAGACTCCAACTTCAGGGATTTTTGCAATTTGTTCCAGCCATTGACAGCAGAGAACTGGAAGGAAAGGCGGCCAAAGGAGGTGTTGGCTTTGGGGATGACCAGTGAAATATACCTGCTAGAGTGCGTGCTACGGGTAGGTGTTGCTATGGTGACCAATGAGCTGAGATAAGGTGGAGCGTTACCTAGCAAAGACTTATAGATGACCTGGAGCCAGTGGGTTTGGCGACGAATATGTAGCGAGGGCCAGCCAACGAGAGCATACAGCTCGCAGTGGTGGGTGGTATATGGGGCTTTGTTGACAAAACATATGGCACTGTGATAGACTACATTCAATTTGCAGAGTAGAGTGTTGGAGGTTATTTTGTAAATGACATCGCTGAAGTCAAGAATCGGTAGGATAGTTTTACAAGGGTATGTTTGGCAGCATAAGTGAAGGAGGCTTTGTTGCGAAATAGGAAGACAATTCTGGATTTAACTTTGGATTGGAGATGCTTAATAATTTGAGTATGGGAAGGAGAGTTTAGTCTAGTCAGACACCTAGGTATTTATAGTTGTCCACATATTCTAAGTCAGAACCATCCAGAGTAGTGATGCAAGTCAGGCGGGCGGGTGCGGGCAGCGATCAGTTGAAGAGCATGCACTTAGTTTTACTAGCATTTAAGAGCCGTTGGAGGCCACGGAAGGAGTGTTGTATGGCATTGACACTCGTTTGGAGTTTTGTTAACACAGTGTCCAAAGATGGGCCAGATGTATCCAGAATGGTGTCGTCTGCGTAGAGGTGGATCAAAGAATCACCCGCAGCAAGAGCAACATCATTGATATATAAAAGAGTCAGCCTGAGAATTGAACCCTGTGGTACCCCCATAGAGACTGCCAGAGGTCGATTTGACACACTGAACTCTATCTGAGAAGTAGTTGGTGAACCAGGCGAGGCAGTCATTAGAGAAACCAAGGCTGTTGAGTCTGCCGATAAGAATACAGTGATTGACAGAGTTGAAAGCCTTGGCCAGGTCGATGAATACGGCTGTACAGTACTGTCTTTTATCGATGGCAGTTATGATATCATTTAGGACCTTGAGCGTGTCTGAGGTGCACCCATGACCAGCTCGTAAAACCAGATTGCATAGTGGAGAAGGTACGGTGGGATTCGAAATGGTCGGTGATCTGTTTGTTCACTTGGCTTTCGAAGACTTTAGATAGGCAGTGCAGGATTGATATAGGTCTATAACAGTTTGGGTCAAGAGTGTCTCCCCCTTTGAAGAGGGGGATGATCGTGGCCGCTTTCCAATCTTTAGGAATCTTAGACGATACGTAAGAGAGGTTGAACAGACTAGTAATAGGGTTGCAACAATGGCAGCGGATCATTTTAGGAAGAGAGGGTCCAGATTGTCTAGCCCAGCTGATTTGTAGGGATCCAGATTTTGCAGCTCTTTCAGAACATCAGCTGTTTGGATTTGGGTGAAGGAGGAGCGGGGGGGGGCTTGGGCCAGTTTTTGCGGGGGTGCAGAGCTGTTGGCCGGGGTTGGAGTAGCCAGGTGGAAAGCATGGCCAGGAGTAGAGAAATGCCCTTGAAATTCTTGATTATCATGGATTTATCAGTGGTGACAGTTTTTCATAGTCTCAGTGCAGTGGACAGCTGGGAGGAGGTACTCTTATTCTTTTTCTCCATGGACTTTACAGTGTCTCAAAACTTTTTGGAATTAGTGCTGCAGAATTTCTAGCCTTTGCTTTCCTAACTGACTGTGTGTATTGGTTCCTGACTTCCCTGAAAAGTTGCATATCGTGGGGACTTTTCAAATCTAGTGCAGTACACCACGGGGTGGTTTTGTGCTGGTCAAGGGCAGTCAAGTCTGGAGTGACTATATCTGTTCTTAGTTCTACATTTTTTGAAAGGGTCATTCTTATTTAAGATGGTGTGGAAAGCACTTTTAAAGAACAACCAGGCATCCTCTACTGACGGGATACCTGGGCCAGGTCGACTAGAAAGGCCTGCTCGCAGAAGTGTTTTAGGGAGCGCTTGACACTGATGAGGGGTGGTCGTTTGACCACGGACCCATTACGGGCGCAGGCAATGAGGCAGTGATTGCAGAGGTAAATTTAGAGGGCAAGTTGGTCAGGAGAATATCTATGAGGGTGCCCATGTTTACAGATTTGGGGTTGTACCTGGTAGGTTCCTTGATTAATTTGTGTGAGATTGAGGGCATCTAGCATCAGACACAGGTGGCAAAACAACCCATGCCATGGTGTGATGAGAGGAGAGGATACTGTGGAATGTAGGAGTCTAGCGTGACACACACAGTCACACACACACACTGGAGCGTGCTCTACTAACACTAGCCCAGGCAGGTCAGGTATCAGTAGGTGTCATGTGAGGTAGGAAGTAACCAGAGAAGAGCAGGTTCAACAGATACCGGCTCAGGTCTCAGCTGTTTAGGTCAATGTTTCCACTCATGCCCCAGCCCTCCACTCAGACAGTACACCTGTTAGTATGTATTCAGGAACAGATGAATTCAGGTTGTGAGCCTTGGGGTTTCGTCCCATGGTCAGTTTAGTATAACCTGAATGCATCAGTTTTAACACTGAGATATTCTTTGTCTTTAGTGATGCTAACATTTTAACATTTAACATTCCAGACCTGATAGACTGTTATTATTCTGGCTGTGACTGAAACATTTCACACCACAGTTCAACTGCAAGAGGCAATTAAGTACGAATTCATACTTGTTAATTTGAAAATCCATAAGTCGCATCATGCGGAAAAAAACAACACACATACTGGCGCATGTGTGGGTGTCTATGCCCGCATGTGTGTCTGCCCGTGCGTGTGTGATGTAGTTGGGGGGACAGAGCATGTCACATGCGAGTCCTTCACATAACCCTGTGTACTTTTTCAGGCTCCCCAAAATAGAACTGTACTTGTGTCGCCCCTCAATGCCTCGTTATTTTAAGGGTAGAAGACATAGGCTGCAGGGAGGTTCACACACTATCTCTGAAGCCTATATCCCTCAGTTCTTTCCTGCCTCGATTTACTCTTTCCTTCTCCTCTCCCTATGTATCGATCTCTCACTCCCTTACCCTTCACTTTTTAAAATTCTCCCTCTCTCCCTTGCCCTTTCCTCGCTCGCTCCATATTCGCTGTAGCAGCTGTGATTTCTCTCTCTCTTTCTCCCTCCCTCTTCTCTCTCTGTAATATTAGCAGGCCAGTTGGCTGCAGTGTGATTAATTGGTGGATAGACAGACAGGCTTCTGGTTGTAAACAGAGATGTTGTACCCTCCTGTTTTGTTTTCCTGCGTTGGGAGACCAGAACGAATCACAATGCAAACTGAACACTGAGCAGCAGGACACAGAACAGGTGCTTCAAGCCATACGCACAGTTGGTTGGGGATTCAATCTGATTGCGTGTGATAGTCAATGCGCCATTTAACGGGTTAAAAGTACTATTGAGCTGACATCTGCAGCTTTTTACCCCGAACGCAATCTCCACTAATGCGGATGTAACACTGCCTTTATAAGCCACAATCGGGTTGAATCCCATTCTAGGAACACTGGATATACAATAGAAACATTTTGTCTCTCTATGAGAACAATGATGGCTGTTATAATCCTTTCTATTAAGATGTAACCAAAACAATAAAGGACTGCCTTTGAATCCAATTACCCTTGAATCCAAAGAGCACCCTCTCTACTACCATCTAACATTATGAGCTAAGTAGCACTTCTACCACCAACCATTCTGTACAGAAACAAGCCACGCTCAGCTCCATGTACAACAGTCAGTTAGTGTATAATGTATTTTAGCCCTGTAGGTGGCCATTATAGACTGCTATCCCAGACTGCAGTGCCAGCAGGCCAGCGGTTGACACAGGTTGTTTTTATTCATGAGTCATGGGCCTGGATATACTGTCAGTCCTGTCTCGTGACTGACTGGCAGGTGGTGTGTGTATCCTGTTTCAAAGGGGATCCCATTTACACCAACACACACAGTACCTAGTCCGAAAACACAGTAAGTCAATTAGCAGAAGGGATCCATAGTTTCCTATATATCCATATACGGGCGTATCTTTACATGACACCTGATACTGTCAGAAATTTGATCATGTGAGGTAATGGACACAGAGAAATAGCAGTAAAATCCTGAAAATATATCTTCTGGTAAATATAGACAGTCATACTGTATATAGCCACATGCCTATTAGGACAAGATGTGAGAGGAGAGAGCGAGGAAGATCAGAAAGAGAGAGAGGGAAAGAGAGAATCAGAGAGAGGGATAAAGAGGAGAGAGTAAATATAGAGTTTGTCTTCCTACTCTGATGGATCAGGGGTACACTGGATTACTGTTGTTGAGTTCCTCTGCGAACATTTGAAGATGTCCCCTCTAACCCCTCACACAATCCCCTCTCCTGAGGCTCAGTTTGTGGTCCACATGTCATGTGTGAGGAGTTTGGAATGTTGGTTGCGTGGGCCTGCCTGCTTGGCCAAAACGCCCTAGAAAGCCACCGACCTAGTTGAAGGTAATAACGCTCACCCTTGACCCTAGTGCCGTTCTTGAATGCAATTCTAGACGTTGTTGGAACCTGGAAGGACGTCTAACTTTGACTTCAAACTAGAGTGATCTCCCTGGCATGGGGCATCAGCTCTTCACTGGCACCACAGCAGCTGTAAATGTGTGAGATGAGTGTTTGTTCTCTCTCTCTCTCTCTGTCTCTGTCTCTGTCTCTCTGTCTCTGTGTGTGTGTGTGCGCATGTTAATGTGAGAGAGGTACAGAAATAGAGTTGCTGTTGTTGACCAGAGTTGTCCATGAATCACCCTCTGCTCTCCCTTCAGTTTTACATCAAATCTCTCTCTCTCTCTCTCTCTCTCCCTGGAAAAAAGAACCTAAGACACCACTTCACTGCATCATCACATGGCAGGGGTAAAATAAGAAGTAGCTGCAGTAGACTGGTCTAGGGTATGGACATGATTGTGTCAGTAACTACCATACACCTCTAAAGTTACAAACTCCACATAATTCTCCCTCAGGCAGATTGGTTTCTATATGGTTTACAAGCCTGAAAAGATTGTCTTTGAATTCTTCCAGTGTAGCTCATTTAGTGAAATGGGATTCCAGCCCAGCTGAAAAGTAAGTAGAGTCAATCAGCTATAAACACACAATCTTTCCATAAATCGTATTTCCGTTCTGCTGAGCCCAGGGTCCCATGGCTAATTCGTCCAAACAAGATGGAAGTATCAGTGGCGTTCACTGTATTGATTAAACTGTCTGATAATTACAGCCAAGGACTCTGTGTTTCTGTAGTGCAACTTTATGTATTTCTTATCGTCCAATTTATAACATGGCTTTGCCGCAGTACCACTTACCAGCGCAAACTGTGTATGGTAACAACATAGTTTACCGACGCAGTATGCAGGGGCGAAACTATGCATCTTTCTCTTTGATGCTACAGCTCCCATATGCTTCACATACTGTATGTTTATATACTGTTCTGTAGCCTGAGACTCCATTTAACCACTGTGAGTGGAAGAGTAAGTGTGTGTAAGTGTTGTGTTCTGTTGTATACCATCTCCTTTGCTTTACTCTGTACAGAAGGCGGCCATAGGCCACTACAGAGTACAGACACTGTCTTGAGGAAACACTGGCTAATTAGATCACCACACAATACAAGCTCAGTCGAGCGTTAATATCAAACACACACATGTGCATGCACACAGGCACACACACACACACACATACACAAACACACACAGACACAAACATATGCACACAGACACACATGCATGTGCACACACACAAACACACATGCACGCACAGTTGCACACACAGACACATACTAGGACACACACACGCACAGCCTTATCCATTGCGGGAACTGGAAATTAAGCCTGATTTGACCCTACGTTTCTGGAGGGGTGCTATAAAAGGGAACACTCCTCCTGGAGTTGTTGATGAGATTGCGTAATGTCTGTGATGTCAGCACTCTGCTCGTCACGGTAACCAGTGACGTTGAATGGCAAGAAAAAGCAGAGAGTGAAACACACACTCAGATGGAGAGAGGGAGAGAGAGAGAGAGAGAGAGAGAGAGAGAGAGAGAGAGAGAGCAAGAGAGAGAGTGAGAGTGCCTGTGAGGTAGATCAGTGAGTTGTATATAGCTAAGTCAGTAATCTGTATGGGTTAATGAGCTAAACTGAGCGTGGTTAGCCATGGCTGCTGTTCAGTCTGACTGGCCACTGACACCACAGAGGAAAGCTTCATAGAACATCCTCAGTGGGACAGTTGAGACACACACAAATAAGACCGTGAACGTCACTGACTCGGCATTCATTATGATCTCTATCTCTCATTCTCTACAACTGTGTTGAAACGATAGTGTCATATACTACATTAAAACCAACATCTTATCTATGTTGTATACATTTATTGCTGTTATATTAGACAAAGTGCATACACGTTTCAACTCAGTGTAATTTGTGAAATTGTGTTGTGAAAGTTGTGAAATTGTGTAAGGTACTTTCCCATTGTTTGTGTGCTGTGGAGATCAACATTGGGTCTTATTGTGAAAACAGCTTTTCTTTTGTTGACTGGTTTTGCACCCGATAAATAATCAAATTTTCACTGTGTCAGGAGAGACAAAGCATGCAGACACGCATAAAGAAATGTGTTGCTTGTCATCATTTAAAAACACTTCTGACCACAGCCAAGTTACAAGAAACTTGCAGAACATGTTTCATATGTCATATACAGACGTAGGATCTTAATTTGAGCCAGTTTGCTACAGCAGGAAAGTAATTCTGCAGCCTCAGGAAATGGGATATTATGTGGATTATACTTCATGGACATTTTTGTAGAGGTTGATACATTTCAAGTCTTCAAGTGTAGATGATTAACTTCAGGAGCCTTTTTAAACCTCAAATACACTGCAAGTTTTAAATGTCCTGCAATGCTGGAATGTTCTCTTGCAACAAGGTTATCGAATTAAGATCCTACATGTGTACTTATATGACAAATCTTGTGTATATACCAGTATGTCGCAATCCTCTGGTGACACAGACAGTAGAATGAATCCTTATGATAACTATGCATCCAATATAACCACACAACAAAGCCAGACAAATATGTGAACCAAGTAGCATTGTCATGAAGTGGTTTGTGCCAAACAAGTGACGTAATCACTGGATTGAACACCCTGATGACAGCTGGTTGAGTAAAATGCCTATTTTCCCTGTGTATGCTTAGTAATCTCTCCATCTCTATACTCCTCTCCTCTTCCCAATTTTAATGTTTCACTGAAAGCCTAGAGATAAATCCCAAAATAGAAGGGCAGGAGAGAGGGATGAGTGAGTCATCCAGATCATCTGCACTGGTGTGTGTGTGTGTGTGTGTGTGTGTGTGTGTGTGTGTGTGTGTGTGTGTGTGTGTGTGTGTGTCAGGGGGGAGAACACAGTGTACCCTGACAGTTTTCCTGGCCCGTGTTCAGCTACAGGAGTCTGCATGCAGCTATGTGCCTCGGGGTCACCG